>NC_055957.1:21273839-21306339 GCF_018492685.1 Alosa sapidissima
GAACAGAAAATAACTGGATGCAATCAAACTGACCAAATTGTTTTTCAGAGTGTTTAATCTGCCATGTAATATCTCTTCATCCCATTGAAATGTTTCCAATTGGGCAGTATATTACAAGTGTGTCGTAGCCCACATCCTTTTAAATTACCTTATTATTATATTATTATTACTGTACTAAACAATAACCACCAGCATTGTTACATCCCTTACCCTTATCTTACCCTACAGATTGTTGACTAATTGTAGTTGTTGATTATGTAATTCTAAATAAGTATGGAAATGTATCCGCTGTTAAGCCTAAAGGAGGGTTAGTAGTTTGAGTATAGTCCATACATGTAGACACAGCCTGAGTTAGTTCATATACAATAGAATACCATGAGCCAGATCTGTTTGAAAAATGTTAAGTGGTGGAGTACGTATAATAGATGTTATGTTTGATTCAGTTTTCAAACATCTTCCGGGGTTTTATATTAAAAATCTGAGAGACTTTGACTGTATAAATCTCCCCTCTCTCCTCCTACAAAACCCTGAAATAAATAAATAAATTTAATCTAGACAATTCTGGGTAGCATGCACCTCTTTTTTTCCTTATGATGACTTAAAAGTGTGCATCTTTGCATCTGCAGTATGTGTGAGGGTTTCTTTTTGATTGAACACTATACTGATAGTGGAACCACAAGCACCCATCAGGCCGTAATTTGTTGGCGCGTCACCCATTCTGCTATACACTTAAACTGGAAGACTCTGCCATTTGAAGTTTTCATTGATTCACAGAGTGCCTGCCTCTGCAATTCATCCTGCAAGCCTACAGTACTTCACAAAACAGAGTTTTCCAGAGTGTATCTTAAGCCCATGCCAGTCATATTCAGCAATATAGTAGAATAGCAGAGCAATTCCTTCAGGCTGGTAGCCTAACTGATCAGAGGTCATGCAATCAATATGATCGTCAAAAATAGATCTGTCACTGACTGCACCTTAAACTGAAAGGTGCATGCATTAAGAGCATTATAAGAGCCAATGGGGTGATGCTCAGGTTGCAATTGCAGTTGGATGAGTCTGGCCAGTTGACTGCATCTCAGTCTGTTTCTTTTCCGATATCTTCACCTCTGTCATATCCTCTAGTCATGACCCATCTACTGTGAGCTTCATGGACTTGCTTCTGATTGAATTGACTAGACTCTGAACTCTTCCAGGGCTAATTTTAACACGGTAAGAAATGCTCTGCTAATTCCTCAGTAGCACTAACCACTAACATCCTCCTGTTAGGTTATAGAGCCACCTGCTGGTATATTATTGAAAGTAAAATAAAAAAAAACATAAAATGATTGTCATGATAACTTTATGGAATTATATTGGGGGATAGATTGTGTTAGCCATATTGTGGCTGTAATGTGTTTATAAAATTATGTTCAACATTTGTTATTGTGTCCAGAAATAACTAACACAGAATTACCATTTATAAAAAATGATTGTGATTTATCTGGGATTGCGAGTGTAGGCCTATTTTACAAAGACATTTTGACCTTGATCTTGTTCATTTTCACCTTGATCTAGTCTGAAACTGACTGTGACTGAGAACATGTGCATGTGTTTGTGTATGGTAGTAGGCCTTTTACAATGACTATTTCTGCTGTGCTCAACCCCATAGTGTCCATCAAGGCTCATGCTCTCCATGACAAATGGGCATCATAATCTTGATTCTTGAGACACAGCCTCTGCCTCTTCATGAAATCATGAATCATCGTCATGATTCAAGGCATGAATTGATCTCCTTGTTGTTTTGTGCGCACAGAGCACAAGCCGTTCTCCAGAGACGGCCATGGATGTTCCCGTGTGCTACAAGACATCCTCCTGCCTCTGGTGTACATTGTGTATCAATGTCGTCACACACCCTGGGAGGCCCGCACAACAGCGCGGATGCCCAGCGTGTTCACTGCCAACGCCACGCTGAGCCCGGTAGGATGGCACGCTACCCTCATTATTCCTCGCCACGCTTGTGTTTATCTAGCAACACTATCCCCTTCTCATACCTCCCTCCTCCCCCCGTCATTTTATACTCCCTTACCTTTAATTACTCATGTGTTTATTTAATTAAAAGGGCAGGGTCCTGCATGAATATTTAACGTCCATCTCCTGTCCATCACCTACCAAGCTATTTGTTTATTCCTGCAGTGAATGCAGCAGAGTAACGCTCTGCTGTTTTGGTGGAAATGCCATAAAGGCCTTTTTGTTCTAAATCAATGATGTGATCCTTGTTTATCATGTAAAATCGATACATTTAGAGATATGATTGTTAAAACTGAATTACACAAAATGAGTCTTCTGGTTCCACTGGTACCTGCACAAGACAATGCAGAACATTTATTGTAATTGAAACATTTTGAATGTAAGATGCAGGTTATGTGGCTTTACACAGCAGAAGAAGCCTTTTATTGAATCGACCCACGCAGATTCTGCTTTACATAGTTTTGCTAGCAAATGTTTATTCATGTGACAAAAAGGTTTTGTGTTGATGAAAATACTGTTTCATGGATTGTTTGAGACACAGATGGTGGTTGAAAGGGTTCCTGAAGGCCTCATCATCAGACTGGAACTTCTAGACAAAGAATTGTAGCTATTTGCACTGTGTACGGATATTATCAGAATGATATGTTTACTTAGTCGTGTACTGAAATGATCCTTAAATATTACTTTTAGCCTACATCAGGCTGCTCCAGAATGACTTGTTTGCTTCCACAGAGCAATTCAAGGTAATCCTTGAAAACAAAAGCACTGGACTCACTGTATGTCTGCCAAAAGCCACTTTCACACTCTTAGGATTTTTGACATTCCACAAGAGCACTAAAATGTCAGGTTGACAGAAGCTCATAATGTGGTTGCATTTGGGAAAACTTCATCTCAGACGGAAACAAAGGAGTTTCGAAGTCAACAACAACCACAATTGGGAAGGCCGTCTCTTTATGGGCTTCCTTTTCTTTGTGCAGAACTGCCTACAGTACATCATCTGAGTCAGTCATTCTCTTGCAATAAAACCACACCCGTATTACCACAACATACTGACATCAAACAATAGGCTAGAGCATCAGTATCCAACGATGCCCCCTCATAGAAAATGCTTTCTCAATCAAGGATAAGAGCCAAGAATCATTCCAGATGATACACATGTTCATAGGAACTGGTTTAAATAATTTTGTTAAGCAAATTTAATCTGCTTTGAATGACTTCTCAGTGTAAGTCAGGCACTCCCCCTGCCAGGAAGCCTCAGCAGCACTCCAGCATTGGAGTCTGTCTGTTCCTAGTAATACATATAATACTGCTGCTTTAAACTATTCACTTTATTGATCACTCATACTGAGTGATCAATAGATCAGATAGAAGACATAATCTTCTACAAAATGTGTTGATCAGTGTTGATCATTTAATGTAATTCAGAAATTCAGAAAGATTTAAAAAAAGATGAAAACTCTGAAAAAGTCCTTCATGAAAGAGATTATTTATACAAATATAAAATATCAAAGCCAAAAAGGTCATAAATGTCCAGATCAAAAATGGCTGGCCACACAATGTGCTCTTCACTATTCATGTGCAGGAGTTGTAAACAAACAGTGCAAGTACATAACAAATGCTGCATCTGAAACACCATTGCAAACCATGGCCACAAATGTATAGCCTACATCCTTAATGCTGTCTGACATTAAATTCAGAGTACCTATTGCAGTGTAAGGCAGTTTGTAAAAGAGAACATTAAACAATTTGTGAACTGCGATAACCCTAAATTGTGAATCTCTCATAACCCATTTTCTGCATAACAGGCCAACACATATCCTCAATGGCTTTTATATCATTGTAGTTCATGTTGTCCTTCCAAGTGTTGATGGTGGCCGGTGATATGTCACCCTCGTACATCAGACTGTACAGGTTGGTGGAGGTGCTGTATATGAGCTGGTTTAAGGCTGCTGGGGAAACAGGCACCCCGATAAACGAGTGTATCTCCCCTGCGGTGTCCTCTGGGAAACGCACTATGTCCTCAAACTTCACTCGCATGAAATTGTCGGCGGGCAAGTCACGGTTGATCCGGACAGTCGCGGTGGTGTGTGCCAGCCACACCTGGGCCAGGAGTTTCACAGGCTCTGGTTCTGGCTGTGAGAGCAATCGCGTCACAGCCTGGAACTCAGCACTGAACTTTGTGCACACCTGTCCAGCACTGCCGCCACCACCACCACCATTGCCCTCCAGCTGAGAGAGTGCAGAAAGGTGCTTCTGAACATTTTTACGGCTGTAGAGGCTTGGCGTACTGCTGTACAACATCATGTAAATCCACGCACGTGGGTCTCGTACTACATAGATTGCCCGGAAAGAGGGCCCGATCACCTCCTGAATGAAAGGCACTTTGAGAGACCAGCCCCCGCTGGCCAGGTTCAACATGGGCCGGGCATTGCGGTATGTCACTGCGTGGCGCCACAGCTCTCTGGTGTACTCTGAATGCCTTGTGGTGCCTTGCTTTCTGCCTCTTTGCTGTGCCAGTGGCTGCCTGCCAACGTTCTTCCCTTTGTTTTTTTTGATGAGCCGGTTCTCATTTCCGCGAGGTAGCTGGATGTTCTGCAGGTGTAACCTGACATTGAGTGCTACGGAGTGAAACCAGCCCTGGATTGCTTTGAATTGCCCACTCTGGGCATCCGTTTTGGACCATTCGCAAGCATCCACAAGCGTGTCAAACGCAAACTCTGTTCTTGGCACTTCCAGATGGGCAGGGGAGACACTGATGTACACAAAGTCAGAGCTGTTGGAGAACAGCTGCTCAAGGATCTCAGACCCTGAACCCGGCAGGGATGTAATGATGGTGGATGGCAGGGTGCTCACGAACTGAGGGGAGAGAGAAACAGGGTCTGAGTCTCTGAGACCCTCTGAGATCCTGTTTGATTTTGTTCCGCATATGAACCGTGCACAGCCATTGGAAAGAAGAAGAAACTCAAAGAGCCAGAAGAGGAGGATGAGAATTAAAGTGTAACGCATGAGCCAGTGTAAGGGTATGTTTAGTGTTCTTCTTCTCCTCAAATATGCTAAAGCTATAAAGAACATTAATCCCACAACTGTAGTGACAACTAATCCAGTGTGAGAAGAAGAATCTGATTCATTGTCACTGACTGCAGTTTGAATCCCCTGACCAAAATATATAATTTGATGCTTGTTTTCTACTTTAGCAAAGCCACTAAAACCTAAATAATTAAATCTGGCACCGATATCTTGATAGTTTGTTGCAACTGACACTGTTGTTTCTGTATCATTCAGTTTGAGAGATAATCTGACCCCGTGTTTGCTGTTGTCAATAAACCTGAGGCTGGAAACTTTAACATAGGGCCCATGCATTAGGTATGCTATTCTGGTGACTGAGTTTGTCATGGGAAAAGTCACATTGATGAACTGAGTCCACCGCTTCTTGAACTCAGCAACTTGTTCGGCCTCTTGTATCCTGGCAACAGGACTCAGACCTTCACTGTCAAGCCAAAATATTTTATAATGTGCATCCCACACATCCATCAGCGCACCATTGTACTTCTCGAAGACTCTGTGAGGCACGTACTTCAAATCTATGTCCAAGTTATGAAAGAAGGCACTGAGGGCATCCAAAGGTGAGCCCTTCTGTTTCTCCACGTGATCCAGGACGAGCAGAGTTTGAGAGTTAAGCAGCATCAGGGCACGGTACACACTCTTCAGCTTCATGGCGGAGGAGTAGGCCGACACGGCCTCCCCGCTGACGAACAGGGTGTCTTGGTGAGAGGACGCGGCCACCACCTCTCCCGCGGTGCTGCCCACGTCCTTCTCTCCCCAGTAGAGCCACTTCCCACACTCGCCCAGCTGTCCCTCCCACGGCTGATTGCACTGGCTTGTCGGAGAGGGAGAGAAGACGAGGACGTTGTTCAGGTGGCTGTACTTGGGTCCGTACAGCGCCTCCGAGATAAACACCTGGCCATTGGGAGCGAATGTGAAGGAGTTCTGGTCTGGGTGCTCATGGCCTGGGTTGAAATTAGTCCAGCCGTCGACCCAGGAGTAAGGCTTAGCATGGACAATGTCATACACAGCCCTGCCACCTAGTTTCCCAGACTTGAAGGAGACAAATGTGTTCCCCTCTCCGTAGGGCAGCCCAGCCCCATACGTCACCACACCCCAGTTTGAGAAGATGTGCATGTTTGCTTTGCCAAAGCCTGGCGGGGGTTGAGGGTCATTCTCACCGTTGTACCAAATGAACTCTGTGTGTAAAGTTGCCCACCTCTGAGCTGCTGACTGCATCATTGGTCCATCCTTGGGTCTGTGTTTCCGGACCTGCTGAGCGAGCCAGTTCCCCATGCCATTCTGGAGGACAAAAGCGTCCAAAAACACCAGCTGACTCTCAGGACCGTAGAACCAATTGTAGTTAGAGTCCGCAATGCCCACTGTCCTTTGAAACCCTGGGAGAAGAGTGGCATAGTAGAACCAAAAGTGTGCCCGCAGCCAATGGTTTTGTGTGTTGTCAATATGAAAGTGGCGCCTCGCAAGGAAAACGTACTGTGTGATTGATTTTGCAGTGTAACTCCCATATGCAACACCCTCATCTAAAGACCCGTCTACCACATGGTTCAAAAGAAACATGGTTTTCTCCATGTAGTTCACGACCACCTGCTTCCACATCATAGTCTCTGGGTCACTGTGTTCCCCCACAACAAGAGCACCCGTGAGGATAGCCATGATATTGGTGGTTTGGTGGTTCTGGAGAAACTGCTTCCCCCACCCCCTATGCTTAGACAGCTCATACAGATTGTGAGTAGCAGCACGGATCTTCTTCAGGTACTGAACCCGCCTCTTTGTGTCCAGGTAGATGTAGATGAAGTCGTACGCTGTGGCGAAACCCGTGAGAGAGTGGGCTATGGGTACCTCATCAGTGGGTGCGCTGGTCACCATCCAGTCTGGGTACTCAGCCATTCTGTCCATATATTTCACTAGGAACTGTGAGGCTGCGGAGTCGTCTGGACAGAGCAGACAGTAGAGTGCGAGCGGGGGCAAGTTGTTCCCATAGACCTCGTTCCATCTGCTGCCGAATTCCTGGTGGTTTTCAGGTGGCAGGTACATGGCGGGACTGGACAGCATGGCATCGACAGCATTGTGAATCACTTTGAAAATATGTTTGTGCGTTGTTCTCACCTTCTTTTTCAGTGACTTGAGCTCAACCTGGTCAAAGAAGAGTCTGGGATGCAGGTCAGTGGACATGAGCTTCCAGGGCTCTGTGGTGGTGTTGCCTGCCAGAGGTTTCACCCGCTCCATGTCCTCATTGAAAAGCGACTGTTTGTCAGAGACATTGAAAATGCCTGAGAAGGCAAGCCCCACTGCCAAGAGACAGAGCAGGATTACAGACCGCCCAATGCATTCTGCTGCCATGATGCAAATTCCAGATGTGTTTTTTTTTCACCCCAGTCTATACCCCTCCCCTTTTCAAGAGTCTGTGGGAAATTGTCATCAGAAGTGTCTGTGTACTGTCTTCCAACACTCTGAACGGGAATGAGAGGCGTGTTAGTGTTAATGCAACTTGGTAGCACTAAAACATTTTCAAATGAACTTTTTGCTGTCTCTGATGATTGTCATGTTTTCGTTCTTGAGAGATCCCCTTTCATTTTCACCGTTGTTTCACGGGCAGCACAGTAACACAATATTAGGCTAACGTATCAAACAGTAGAAGTAAAATGTGAACATTCCAAACATCAACAAAAAGGTTTGCGCCACAAGTGAACAAAAACGTATACCATTGCCTGTTGCTCAATGTATGTTTGAACTGTGGGATGTCACAGCAAGGATCCACATAAGTCCAACATTTCAAATCCGTATCTCCTTGTCATGACCAGGTCAAAGCCTCCTCTAAAATGCATCCCAGTATCATATTCCAAAACAGTGTAATCGTCCGTCGTGCTCGAGTCGAGTTTAATTAGATAGCGCACTGATCCAACAACCACAGGGTCCAAGAAATATGTAGCCTATGGCTACTGTAGTGCATTTTATTTGGCGAAGAGTCGTTCTAAAATATCGGTTGTTCCATCGTCCGTTTGTTTAAAGAAGCGTCATCTTCTTTCATCCATCCAGCGATCAGGGGCAGAGCAGAACTAGTGACAAAGTTTGATTTGCGTGATCCTCATATTGAAAACCTCTTCCCACAATCTGTTCATGCCTAAACCCAAGCCCCATCCAAAGATGGATCATAACCCCGCCTTCCTAGTCAACTGTAGTTTAGGATTCAGATCAAAACATTAACAATGTCATGCCCATTTATCGATGGAATTACTGTAGCCTAGGTTTGTCTTGTAACTCCATTTCACTGACAAATAGCCTATACTTCCCAGATTGGAATTTAAGTACAGCTCTGCGCAGTAAGAACACATAGGCTTCAATGTGTAGTGTACAGGCCTATATTCCCTGCAAATAATTCACACAAGATTTAATAGAAAATCGGTTCCATTCCTCCATCCCTCTGGTTTACTCTATAGGACCACAGTAGTTGTTTCAGGCTGGAACTGGAGTGATATCATATAGTTGACATGAAGCATAGGCTCATGTTTAATATTGGAAAAATCTGTTAAGATAAAATCAAAAAATAAAATACCAGAATGCAGAATAGTCCCCTGTGTCTATGTGTTTGTGTGTGTAATGTAGTTGTAAGATTTACATAATATAGTTGAAAGATATATACAAGCTGACCTATGAAACAATCACAAAAATACACCTTATGAGTAAGCAATAGTACATTCATTAGGACTATATATGGGAAAATATCTATGGTCTAGCCAATTATTCTCGTGAATTCTGAAGTGCTGGACGTTTTTCCTAGCATAAGGGCAACTTTTCCTCTGTGCCACGTGAGGGTAATTGCCATCTAATCTTTCAGTTCAGCTCTATACTTTGGTCTTTCATTAGACTGTGCTCCTCTCTGCCACACACAAATATAAAATACTGTAAAAGACTTCACAGACCTAATCATTACCAACTGGCCTGGCAATTTCACATTGTTGCGCAACATTTTCTTTCTGTGGAGTAACAGTCAAATGCACAAGCACAAGCCACACAAAAGACCAAGTGAGATCTGTCTCAACATTACTGCAGTATGCAAGGGTTAGGTTTATCTAAAGCTAATTATCTAAAGTTTATCTGAGCCATAGTGTTTTGCATGCCATCAATGGTGACATGGACCATTCTGATTGACGTTCAGTCAGCATTTATTTCAAATCTCTATACTTCATTTAGGCTACAGAATCTCAATCTCTGCATCTTACTCCCTCGCCAATCATAGCTTATTCATAGAGAATTTCAATGTAATTAAAAACAGACCCAAGCTAAAGACAAGGACATAACAACTCTTCAAAAGCGTTTTCACTATGATCACTTTTATCTGTCATTTTATAGTGTATGTCCAAGTATATGCCCATATTTGATTTAAAATATGTCTTGGATCATACAAGTATTTATCTTCGTTACATTTTGTTGGAGCATACAGTATATTCAACAAATACATCTGCTGAGAGACTAACAATGCCAACCCAAGGTGTTCTTTCACAAAACTTCAATGTTATGTCATTTTATAAGTAAACAAAGAAATGAGATCCCCAATGTTTTTATTGACATAAAACAACCAAATTGTTTAGATTAAGTAGATTTGTTGAATACACATGGTTGTATTTGGCCATTGCATCCCAACATTACTCTCCAGTGACAATTTGCTAATCCTCCTTCTTAGAAGCCAAATTCTTTCTCTTGTTTTCTTTGTCTGCGATGGCCTTCTTCCCTGTCTGCTGCGGCTCCTCGTCTTCATCATCGTCCACGCGCTTAACAGTGCATGTGGCATATATTATCATGCCAACGACTCCCACAGGAATAATAATAACCGCACACGTCGAGGCCGGTGCAGCATCAAACATGGTCTGCATTAAAAGACAAACAATAGAGATTCAAAGTCATTTTTTCAGCTTGAGTACAAGAACTACATTAGACTAACTGTCAAAACCAAAACTGAGGGCAATGCAGATGGGTTTTTATCCACAACTCCAGTCAAATGTTGTAGAGCTTCAAAACTCTTACTTTCACGGTTGTCTTTGCATCATTCACGGTTCTTTTGATGCGTTGCACAATTCCATTTCCTCCAAGTTGCTGAACACAGAAAAGTCACCATCATTCTCAGAAGGTTAACATTGCACATCAGATTTGCATGAGTCAAGGCAAATAACCGGTTCTCTCATCATGTATATCAGTAGATATGTCTCTACACTGGATACATGCAAGAAGACATTTCTATCTATTTCCCTCATTTCATTCCCCTTTGTGGTATAACTGTCTGTATAGGTTTTATTTCAGGTTCATTTCATTTCAGGTTCAGGTAGCCTACCAGCTGCACAGCATTTCATCACTCCTCAACAGATGCCTACACCAATCAGCAGAGTTCATCCCAAAATGATGCAGTAACAGCACTGTGACAGTGGTTAGCATTAAACCACATGGACAGCTGGCAGGACCAATCATGATGTGCGATCTCACATACCTTAACCTTGCCATCCAGGATACCATTTAAGAATAAAACCAGATCCTCTATGGTCTTCACTGGCAACTTAGGCATATAGTATCCATCATTGGACAGGTTTAGCACTATGATGCAAGGTGCCTTCACTTCACTGAGGAGAAGACATATTAGATCAGGTCAATCTTGACAGCATTACAAGCAGCCAATCTGGCAACTGAACCCATTTATTGATATTAATCCTAATAAAGAGGTATGTCCTCACATGGAATATAGTGTTATTTGTGTATTGGCCATTTATTTCCTCCAATAATATATAAATATAGTAAAAATGTGATTAAAAGCCTAGTCTCAATTAGACACAGATCCCTTTTTACCAGCCTGGAGTGGCTACTGGTTTGGACAAATAAAGGCAGGTCTCAATTAGAAGCCTGGTTTGGTTTTTATGGACCTGTTTAGGTTGTATAAAACCCCTAAAAGCAGCAGATCGCCCGCTTGAGTTAGTTCTAATCTGCTTAAATCGCGCACACCAAAGTCAGAGTTTTCCCACTAATGAAAGGCACACTATGTTAGCTAAATGTTCCTAAATGTTTAAACTTCTGTCAATATGGGCATGCTATACATTGTCAGTGTAGATTCTGTAGATTCTGCCCAATTCTATCGTTCAGTTTATTTAACGGAAACCATGAGCACCAAAGTAGGCTACGGTCAAATTCATTCAGATTTACGAGCATGGTAAAGAGAGGCAATAGACAGTGGTGACTCCTTACCTTTTGTCCATACCATAAAGTCTGAAAATGTGTCCTTTCCGCAATTATTTGTACCAAAGATTTTATGATCCATTGTACCATTATTTATTTGATAGTTCTGTATTTCCCATCTTTGCTGAGCAAAAGTTTTGTGTGAAAGGAATTAAAGGCCTGGCCCATATAGACACCTGTCCCAAATATAAGCAGGTTGTGTTTGGCGATTGAAGAAAATTAAAGCCCCGGCTATAAAATCGAGTTTTTATGGTATACAGTATTTTGCCTCAAAATCGTGGTGTTATGGACCACATTGTATCACATACCACATTCTGTCTGAAGTCACAACCTTCAGGTATATTATTATATTATATAGTACATACATAATATATATATATTATAGTGAAATATGAATATTAAACTCTCGCTCACTCCAGAACTAGGCCATTCAGGTAGCTGTTTTCTTCCATGTGACCAAACTGGTAGTTACTGGTAAAGAAGAAAAACACTTTTAGCATTGAATGACATAAACAGATATAAAATGTCTTAAACAAATAGCACAGATTCTGTGTTTATAGCATTTGTATTAAAGATAGCATTTATGTCAAAATGCCAGTGCTGTCGACACGTTATATTTCTATTACATTATTATATTACATAATTTCCTTTATACCGACTGTCAAAAGATCTTTCTATTATTTCTCATTACAGCATAACGGTAATAATCCAATCCAACCTTAAATGGTAAAGAATGTAGTGAGAAATAAACCCCCTCTCACCTGCTGAAATGATCTTTATATTCCGTTGCAGCAGTCTCAATCAGAGCCTTGAGGCTGAATTAAGTGAAAGATTTTCCAACATTTTAGAATTGTGTGTCATCTAGCATTGAACAAGCATAAATTACATTACATTTATACATCTTCCTTTTTAACCAACCGAATGCTTTCCTCAGATGGATTCTTCTCATTTTCCACAGCTATCACCACAAGTTTCCCTGTTAATAGTCAAGCAAAAGAGAACCATGACAGTGGCACACAGTAATCACTGTGGCACCATTATCTACCAACTTGTGGGGAAACTCATATATTACACACATTTTTGCTTTTTAATCTGGCTAATCATGACAGTTATCTGTTTTATAAAATGGTTGTAATTTACCTGAATCTCCCATTGCATACAGTGTGTAAGAGTCAAGCTTGGTGTAAGTAGGAAAACGCTCCCTGTTCACCCATGTGGTAAGGTCACCATGCTGTTTTTCTGCAGGCATTACGTTAGATAATAGAGGTAAAGGGGAAAAGAGTAAATCACTCTTTCATTATACTTCAGTTACTTCAATTCAATTCAATTCATGCTCATATCATGATTAATGCCCCTATATAAGGAAGATTATCTTAAATATCTTAACATGATATTTATGGACTACACAAAAAGACAGACCCATAATTTGCAGTGGCTGTGTAGGTTTATCTCTCTGTAAAATGTGAGCAGTCTAAATATCAATATTCAGCATGTCCTGCACTGAAGTCATACATTTTATTCATACAGTATATCTGAGTGATACATACAGCTACAATATAAACAAGCCCCAAAGTGTCCAAATATCAAATGCTTCCCAAGGGTTCAAAGAGAATATTTGTGGATATATTTTAAGTGTCTCTGAGTTTTCAGTGCCATATAAGGATTAATTATTCATGAGCTTCACATATTGGTTTTGGTATATCCCGATAAACATAGCTACTGTTTGTTTACTTGGAAAACCACCAAAGGCCACTTTGCCCTTTTGTTTAAGCACTGCCTCTCTGTTTTATTATTACTACGCCATAAGACATACAGTATCTTGGCTAGAGAAGAAAGGCACACCCCTTAATGAGTCATTCGGTCTTTGAAGAGCACCATCCAGAAAATTGGGCCACAGTCTAGCAACAACCAGAGGGGTTCTGTTTAGACTGGCTTCTCCAGCCGGCCTATTGGATATAATCTGTGTCCATTTCCTGGGGGGGGGGGGGGGGGGGGGACCATCCTGTTTTCCTCCAACTGTTGTATCTGGGGCCACTGGGGAATTTCTCATTTGTCTGATGTGAATGGTGAAATATCAACTACATAACAGTCTACATATGCAAAATAAGACACTTACCATCATACATGAAGAATGTTCCATCTTTGAATACAACAACTGATGGAACTTCTGGAAGTGTCACGGCCTGATGTAAGCAAACAAAACGTCATGAGCAAATAGCAAATGCCAAAGAAAGGGGACAGATTTAATGAATATGAAGACTTCGGGCCCTAATTTGAACAAGTCTATCAACACTCACTATCAAAGTTCACATGCATGAATTGTAGTCATCGTGGGGCATGTGGGAGCATTTAGTCGACTTTAGCCGTTTTAAGCTCTTGCCAATTGTGTTAAATTAGCAAACTGATTTTACCTAGTTATTAAATTAGCTTCAGCCCATCATTCAAATTAAGACCCGGTATGTGTACGTACACATGTATACTTGAAGGACAGAGACAGACTAAATAAAGAAAGAAAATAAAATATAAAAATATATAAAATATCCAATACTCTAATTTTAAGTGTATCAAAATAAACTACAAAATACAGTAGCCACGTCATGTATAGAAATAAAATACTGTATTTTTGTATTTTGAAAAAACTAAAATACTCTTTAAAGGGAGCATGAAATCACTTTGTAAACCTTCCATATCTATTTAATTTATTCCTTCATCACTACACTGACTCTGTTGATAAAGTGTTTGAGAGCAACAGCTTTTCCCTGCGAGACATGATATAAATCTGCAAAACAGTGAACAAATCAACTATGCTGACCTGCCTGCAGTGGTGGAATGTAACGAAGTACAAATACTTCGTTACTGTACTTAAGTAAATTTTCCACGTATTTGTACTTTACTTAAGTAAAATTTATAGTGCATACTTTTGACTTTTACTTCGTTACATTTTACAGCAATTATCTGTACTTTTACGCCGCTACATTTCTACAACACCATCGTTCCTTTTTATGATACATTTTATGATCAGTTTTTATTTTCTCTCTGACAAACACGTTTGTTTTACCAGGGGGCGGGGTTGCTACCAAAGATTCTGGAGCGCTACGTGCATTCTTAGAAACATAAACTTCTAGTCTAGACCAGGCAAAGCGTGAGCTTGTAGCCATCTGCATTCGGTAGGCTATATTCACCAGACCCATGGCTACACTGTACATGCAACTGTGTTCTGTGCCTTTCTCTGTCTGTTATCTGCAGCGTTAGGGCCTCCTCTCCGATGAGATTGCTATCCGCGGATCAGCGAAGTTACAGGCTATGCCCATGCTTCTGTCACACGTCTGATCATTTGCGGCACAAATGAATGGTAGACTATTAATGAACCGGTGGCCGGAAAAAAACGTAACATTTTCCAGATTAGGAAATATTCCTTAATTGTGTGTGATCAAATAAAGATGCATAGCCTACAATTGGGGGGTAGTAATGTGAGCGTTCATTCAATGTCTATGCGTCTGAACCTAATCATAAAGACACCTTTCTCAGCAACTTTTCTGTTCAATCAGCATAATTGGCATTACGACCCACCCGACGTTTCCCTTGTCTACCCCGTTAAACTTCAGGCTCTCGTGTTTTGCTGACTGATATTACTCAGATCACCCTAGTTAGATAACCAGTATTACAGTCTCTAGAATTGTAGGTCAGAATGTAAACTGGGCCACAGATGGTAAGCACAATTGCATTAGCTTAAAACAATCTAGTCGAGTATAACCTAAAACTAGCTTAATTAAAATGCCACAGCCCATACTGATTTTTCGTTTTAGAATATAGTATATAAATCATTATGCAAATACTTTTACTTTTAATACTTAAAGTACATAAAAGCAGGTACTTTTTACTTTTACTTAAGTAGGGTTGTCATTGTGGTACTTTTACTTTTACTAAAGTAAATATTTCTCTGTGTATTTGTACTTTTACTTAAGTACTGAGTTTCAGTACTTCCTCCACCACTGGCTGCCTGTTACATCTCATAGCCTACTGTATCAGAGATGCACCTTAAGAAGTCACAACTGAAGTGTTACAAACTAACCACCGAACCTATTGAGCCACAGACTGAGCTTAAAGTAACCCAATGCAGTTCTATTAGCCTATCTTATAACAGCTTCAAACTCATGGAACACTGCCATATCTGGTCTTGAATCACTGCCTTGAATTTCCCCTTGGGGATCAATAAAGTATCTATCTATCTATCTATCTATCTATCTATCCATCTAATACAGAGAATGAAGTCTCTGACATTGTCAATGCATGCTCAGAATGATATTGCACTGTGTAAAGCTGTTGATCAGGTAGGATCATGACCCAATGGGCATAGATATGCATGATATATTATGCAACTTTTTGAGCGATGTTGCAGGGGAACCATATAACAGCTTCCATGTGTTCTGCTGACTAAAGTTCTCAAGAGAGGTTGAGGTTGGTGTGATAGAGGAGGGGGGTGGGGGGGGGGGTGTGTGAACAACCTACACAATACTCATCTTGCTCTGGATTATCTTCCTGATTCTCAATATTCTTATCACATGTGGGCAAATTACAGAGTCAGCACCATCCAGGGGCTACATCCATTGTTTTGCTTTTGCCATTTTATGACTGTACTGGTTTATGTACTGGTTTTACCAAAAACATTTGCCAATATTTTGAAACTACAAAAATACACATCTATAAAGTATCTTGGTACAAAATACGAAGCCATTTTCTTTATCCCAGTAAAATACAAATGACAAAATCCTATTTTGTATTTCAAATATGTATTTGAAATATAAATACTGCCCATCTCTGTATGTACGTACAGTAAGTATGTATGTACATGTACAATGAACGTGTGATGATGCTAGACTCACCTTAGGTAAAACAGTCTCTAAGGCTGAGTAAAAGGATAGGTACACAATGAGCTGGGAGGCCATTTTCACATACTTTTCCTGTAGAAATGAGAATTTTATTTAGGTAACTGTTAACACCTTCAGATGTATCAAGTAAGAGCTCTACTGCGCTCCATCGTCTGTTCAGGGCATTACTCTGCACCTTCTCTCTTCCCATGAGGTACAAAACAAATTCCCCACCCTCCCAATAATGACCACAACATGGCAAGAACAAATAGATTATATAGTGTTAAAAACCTAAAATATCTGCAAAATAATAATTTGATTTGTGTTTCCTTTGCACCTTCAGAAGTGATGCTCCTCCGATGTACACAAAGAGAATATCATTGCGGCTCATGACATGCTGAAACATCTGCTGATTTGGAATTGCCCGGACAACTGGTCTAGTTATTTAAAAAAAAAAAAAAAAAAAACATAAATTGGTCATTATTCATTAATATATTATGAATTTATTGCACTGTGAAGTCCCTGCACAATCCAGTATCTTAATATTTCATTTATAGAGTGAATTGTATTATGGTAGCCTACTGTACATAGATGGCATATTTGAGAGTACATACCCTGATACTCTGATGGCAAATTCAATTATCTCATCCTTCCGCCTAGGGCCATTGTAATTGAAGATTTTTTCACCCTTAAACCTATCATTGGGGAATTAAGAAAAGATTAGACTATATTCAGAGCAGTAACAATGATCTACTCCTAAAATACACAAAAGCCTGAAGGCAGTTCATATGTAATGGGGCGATATAACTGTAAACACTCACAGTTTAATTGTAGGATATCCACGGACTCCAAATTCAGATGAAGTACCTATATATTTTTATTGTAAGAGATTTTACAGTTAAAGTTGACCTCATGGAAAACAATAGCCTACTGTAGCCTACAGCAGCATATGGAGCAAACTGTTCTGTAAAATTAATCAGTAAACATTCATTTAAATGTAGGCTACACTGTGGAGCAACAAGTATAAAACATCCATAATTCATAATAAAGGAAATCTTTAGTTTTTAAAGTAATGACACATCAATATGGAAAAGATGAGGACAAATCTCAACCATGAATCCAACTTGCACGATAAATAAAATAAGGCTTGGGTTGCCGTGGGATACTAAATAGACAGGCAAGACAGTGGGAATTGTCTCTCTTTCCAGCAAATACCAGCCACAAAGTGCTTCCTGAGGATATACAATGGATAACTATGCCGACCATCTGGTTACAGCTTGAACTCCATGTGGTTTACAACATAGGATAGGGTAATCCTATTAGATGATTGTGAATCCAACCTGCATAAGCTACATGCTGCCAAACCAGTTTGCAAGTGGTGTATACCTCACCAGTGACTAGACTGAAAGGACACAAAACCCACACCATGTTATGTTGCAGTGAGATCCACTTTACACGGCTTTACAATGATATCTTGGTGTTGACTTGCCCACCCATAAACATGTTACACTTACTAGTGTATTTGGTGCAGTCCATCATGCCCACGTTCACCTCAGAACCCATGCTTTTCAGTTCAGCCCCTACTTCATACCACACCGGGGCAAACGTCTTACAGAATGTACACCAAGGAGCGTAGAACTGCAGGGGATGATAGGCTACAATGTAAACTCTCATCAATCCAACTTATAGCTACTACAGCAGTTATTGGTGAATATGCCTATAGGCTATCAACCTTACCTCCACCAGCCACATTTCTTTCGTTCTTATCTCCTTAAACCTGAAGAAATTTAATTCAGACAAAAGTGTTAAACACTTAACCTTATATATAGGCTAGGCATATTTATTAATTTAGGCTATAGCCTAGTTTATGTTAAGACCAAAAGAAAGTTTTAAATCTGATTGTACATACGTATCATCAAGTTCGTCCACGTAAGCTGACACAGATGTTATGGCTATGAAAATCACTGTAAATAAATCGATCAAAATAGGTTAGAGTAGGCTACGCTATATAGGCCTAGTCTAGGCCTATATGCCAATATAAGGTTCCTTGTGCTTACTGTAGCTCGAAGCATGTGGACAAGTCTGGGGCAGAATCTAACAATTCAACACGTAAGTAAGTTCATTACGTTTACAGTCAATTATTCAGGCTTACCTGCACAGGTGAACCGTAGTGTTGCCATTCTCGCTATAATAGCCTACCCTACAATGAGATAATATCCGTAACCGCTATGTGGAAACAAGGCCATCAAACGACTCCCAGGAATGTGACGTCGACATACTGTACCGCTTAGGCCTACCTGAGCAGGGATTTAGGAATCTGCTTAAGCCACTAGCTGAAGGCTCGAGTGTCGACCAACGATTGAATGGATAGTCTCAATTAAATTCTATTCAATATTCAATAATAGCCTAAATATCTTGAATATAAAAATTGCAGGTCATAATATTTGAATTACTATGACATAGGCTATCAATCGAGTCTGTGATCTGCGAATCTATAGACCTTTTAACACAGGACTATTGGACATCATAATTATAAGCAACAGGCACGATTAAAGAAACGATTACAAAAGTTTATGCATGATCAGCATGCAACGCATAGATAGGCTAGGCTACGGTCTGAACACATTTACAGAGGGCTTAGTGTGTAGGCTACCCAATATACCAGAAGATGGCGATGTATTGCCGTGCTGAATCACTGTTTTCATTGGGATCGGCTCGGTCCGAGCCACTCTGAATTAGTTTCTCATTGAGCCATGGCTTTGTACAAACAGAGTTATCTTGAGCGCCGAAGGAAAGCTGATCGTGAGGAGGAATTCACACAATCTGAAAAAAATGTCTGTAATTACAATCACGGAATGGGCCTTTAAGTACTGATTGCATTTTACTGGAGCGAGTCACTTGACCTCACTAAAAAGCCCACAAAAGTCTTATTTGGTCTCAAGTTTGATTTGTCCGAGAGCTGTATTTTGAAAAATCTAATTCGTCAACATACATATCTATCAGTATCAAGTTTCACATGCATCGTCACTATTGGATATGATGGACATGGAGGTCCGCATATACTTGCATCTGTCTGGCTATCACTGCTGTCAATCATCATGCGTTCCCTCCCGATGATACTACTGCAAGTGGCGTCTGAGGAGGAGGAGAGGCATTTGTTATTATGCCATTGGCGTAGTAGGGGGTTCGTGCGTGCCATACATTAAGTACAGCAATACTTTTAGACTGAAATATATAGGGCAAAATATTTTGTCTAAGCAGTTAACTTATGCGTAATACTGGAAGCACTCATGTGGAGTTTCGTATGAAATATTATTCTTTTACGTGAAATGTGTGCGCTAACAGGCTAGTGCGTTGTTTGTTTTCGGTCATCTGACGCTGTTTAAACATTTTTAACTACGAACTTCAGCTAGCAAGTTCATTTTCTTTTCTCGCCTGCCAGCAAACTCTTTTGGCAATACAATCAATTATAGTAGTTTGCGATCGCTGAAGTGAAACCTCTCACATATTGGAAACTTTTGAAGCAGCTAGCTAGCGAGAAGACTGTAATGGGAAGAAGAATCAACGTCTGCAAGTTGGGCTAGCTTTCTAACTTCGCGAAGATCTTTATGTAAGTTCTCGTCTATATCGTGGACTTGGCAGTGATGGATTGCACATTACACTTTTGACTTCACTGTGACTTGCAATGGGACTTAACGAGGCCTATCGACCCTTTAAACGGATTTTCTTAGGTAAAGACATACTACTAGGTAAGACAATCACTCACTCGAACTTTAGGTAGCTAACGTTAGCGTATGAGCTAACTTAACATCGTCACTTTATGTCACTATCCATTGTTGTGTGTTGCTGAGTGAACTTGACAGTTAAATAAGTTGCCAATAATTTGCATAAACTACTTGTTGATGTAACAGTTATTGAGATCCATATAGACAACAGCCAGATTTATGAACTCTGGGCCATCAAATGTGCATCCTATTTGTTTTGATAAGCAGTGCCCTACAGCACAAGGGATGTTCTTCACCCAAACCTATTCATAAACGGTAGCTGTGCAATCAATTCAGATTTAAACGTGCTAGTAATGTAAGATCAGTAATTCCTGCATTTGACATTCCTGCATTTGACAGCTAACGTTAAGCGCTTCGTTACGTCACCTTCAAAGGTCTGAAATTCTATTTGCGCCGCAACTTCATAATGCAAGCTGCATGTGCACAAGGTTAATTAAGTATTCTAGCCTACAATAAAAGTGCGTTGGGATGACAATAAGGCTTTTAATATGCGTATTTCCCTTCTGTTAAACAGATAGCCTAACTTTCACAATAATTATTGAAAGGGTATAGCTCAGTGTTCTAACGTTTGCTATTTATGGAACTCTTGTGCAATTCCATAACCTGTTCCAACCAAAGTCCAAGCATGCTATTCAAAATCTCCCGTGTAGCCTACCTCTGAAACAGGCCCTGAGGAAAAGCTCACTCTCCGAAGGGCAGCTCAGCCCAGTCATTATTTAAAATCTGTGGAATGTGAGGCATGCTGTTTTTTCACATCCCTGTGTGGTGTAAAACAGATTGCAAAGTCTGATTGTAAGCTAAGCGACTTAAATTACCTGAATATTTTAACTATAAAATACCTGAAGGAGGCTAATGCCGTAACTGGCCTATTGGTCTCCTCACTCCTAAGGTGTGGTGAAGTAGTAGCAAAAGTATGGTCCCATTAGTCAGACATAGAAATACCCTCACACCTGTCTTGTGACTATCCTGTCTGAGTCCTGTTGGACCATTGTGTTCTCATTCAATGTCACCCAGGCTGGTGTTCTTTGAGCATAGAGATGAAAGTCTGGATTTAGCTAGTCTAGCCACTCTTTTATGTAGAATTATGTAATTAAAAGATGCAACATCAAGCTAATAACAAGCTAACTGCCGCGCTTAGATGGTCTGTCAATATGGTTTTGGAAGCCAAGATTTTGGCAGCCTTCAGCCAACTTTGACATGCGTTTAACACATCACTTTAAAAACCCTTAATGAAACTGATCTAATATTAACTCTGCTCTCAGTGTCATTTGCACAACAAGAGGTATATAGAGGGGCAGGGCCTTTCCCTATTTATTTGGAATGAGGATGTGTCTCCGTGGTTAGTCAAACATTCCAAGCCTTCCATACTTAGTACAAATTGAGAACTACACACCTTGGCGTTTTTATGATTGGAACATATGTGGTTGAACAAGTCATTGGCATGTAAATGCTCAATCCCATAGTTTAGACTGCAATTTCTAATGAGGTTTTCATAAGCATGGTAAGCATTCATGTTGTAAAAAGTCCTAAATGACAAAGGTTATGTATAGAGACTAACAAGTAAATGCTCTGTGAGTAATGCATGCTGAACTATAGGCTATTTTCCCTCTCTAGGTTTGCACTCGTACTTTAATATTGTCCCCCGTGTGCATGTCATCATCTTTGGAAAACCACCTAATTGTCAACTGCCCCCAGTAAAGATTCACAATTCAGAAATTAACCAAGTCTCAGCCTGTAAATATTTGGGTGTCATGATAGACAAAAATCAGTGTGTTTTCTCCATAGATTGAGATCCTTTGGAGCTAGTAGCCAAATCATTTCTTTGTTTTTACATCAGTTATTCAGAGTATCATGCTCTATTGTAGCACAGTCTTTGTTGTTACATCAGTTATTCAGAGTATCATGCTCTATTGTAGCACAGTCCTCCTTTTAATCGCAACAGACTTAAAAACTCTATCCTATTTTTAAACCAGCTAAATTAAAATCCAGTGCAATATTTATTCAGGGTTACAAGTCTTCATTATCTTGTTTTTGTGTATGTTCATGCCATTGTCTTTTGTGATACATGTACATGCTATATGTGTGTCTATGTTGTTTTTCTTAAATGAGCTGCCTACTGATGGAAAAACAATTTCAGCCCTGACTGACAATAAAGTTGTATCGTATGGTATTGTATCGTCGTGTGGGAGGATGCCATAGTTAATCAGGCTGGTTTACTTTAACCTTCTGAGACTTCTGGATGTTTGCTGAGGCTGAATTATCTTGCCTCATGGTTCTGAGAAGCTACTATCCATCCTGATTGGATCCCCCCTCTCTCTCTCCATCTCTCTTTCTCTCTCTCCATCTCTCTTTCTCTCTCTCTCCATCTCCATATCTCTTGCTGCCCTCTATGCAGCATCTTTCCCTCTCTGTCTGGCTATCACCCTAATCTAAAGTGCTTCCTCCATCTTGTTGCATGTAGAAGAGCAGGGCGACTGACCAGTTCCTGATGCATTATAAACAGTGAACGACTGCTGAGATGTCAGCCAGCTGGGGATGGAGAGTAGACGAAGACAGCCAAGTCTGGGAAGTCAGTGTTAGACATCCGCAAACCCAATTTTGTCAGCCTTTCTCTTTTTTCCCCTTCAGGCTCTGAACCCAATCAACCCGATGCTTCATGCATGCTGAATAATGGGAAATAGTTTTATTTCTTTCAATCTTTCTTTTTGTTTCTCTTCCTTTCATTCTTTAATTTCTAAGTTATTCTCTTTCTCACATGGATTCTTGGCCCCCTTTTTCTTCCTGTATTTCCCAGAAAGAGAGGAAGCATGACGACATAAGCACCAAAAGTGCCTCCCTCATGCTGTGCACTTTCCTGACAGCCTCAGCACACAGAAATAGTCGTGGACATTCTTGGCAGCGCTGGCTTTGTGATTTCAAAGCACAAGAAAAATGGGGAAAGAAGCTTTGGTGGAGGAGGGAAAAAGTCCTTTTATGGATGTCATTGGTGGTCTGGCTACACCAGCTTTTCTGTTCAGACTGAGAGTAGTGAGTCAGAGTCTTAATGTCACTGTAGCGTTGTTGAAAACGTAATATCAAACAGTCTGTGGTTGTTGACAGCCTGCCAAACACTTAAAAAAACTTTTACATGAGAAAGCCTTGCTATAAAAGCTAAATTAAAGTGGTCATCTGTTCTCCAATTGCTTGTTCGAAAATTAGAATGAAAATAGATATATATGGCTCTCTTGAAGTCTTTATTAGCAGTGCTTTTAAGAAATACCTGAGAAGAGAAGGAAGTCAGGGGGTTCAAACGACACTAATGCTACTTTGCATTCATTCAAACTGATCCCAGCTCAGCAATAGGACAGGACACCTGTTTGATCCACTGTCTAAATCTGTGTGTGTAAACTTTTTAAAAAGTCTCTAAGGCATGACATGTTTTTGTAAAATACCATCACACTGAAAACAAATGTTGTTCACAAACATACGTGAACGTTTCTAATGTGGATGAGAGACATGATTGGCCATAAGGAATGAATTGGTGACGAAGTTGAAGTGGAATAATTTGGGGAGTTGAAAATATAAGACCGGTAACGTGCACTCTTGTTTCAGCCCATCAAGACGGCTAGTACAGCTGTTGTAATTCGCCAGAGGCCTGGGCAGATCTACTCAGCTGCACTCTTGCAGCTGAACACTCAGATGATGAATTGGTCAGAAGAGAAAGGGAAATCCTGGTGTTGTCCAAGCTGGAGAATGAAATGGCGACGCAAGAGAAATATCTTCTTTAGCCCCCTCCACCTTTTCCTCCCCTGTCAACTGAATATGGTTCGTCACTCGGTGTCATGTCCAGCACGGCTTTCACAGCAATGCAGCAGGCACTGAATGCATTTAGCTTGACATCCAGATAGATAGATAGATAGATAGATAGATACTTTATTGATCCCCAAGGGTGTAGGTGTAGGTGTTCACGGTTTGGTTACTATTGATTGTATCGCTTTGTCGTGTCAATAAAATACCAACTCCTTAAATTGTCTGAAGATGGCTTGTTTTTTTGTAAATGAATAAATGAATGAAATCAGCCTGACAGATGGCCTGCATCATCAACCAACAGAGTCCACAACAACATTTGCTCTGGCTATTTATTGTCCTGCAGCGATGTGACAGCATTGCTGACACCTGAAGACTCTTACCCATGTGCTACCTTAGCCGCGGTATTAAAATTGAAACGAGACTTCCGCAACACCTGTTGACAAACACACACCTGTTTGATTCCCTTAGGCTTGTCTTACACCACCACCGCCTCCTGCCTGTCAAAGATGTGAAAGGTCTACTGCGGAGTCCTCCACCACGAACGGCATCTGCAGCATCAGTAGACATGGATCGGAACAAGCGTAACTCCATAGCCAGCTTCCCGACGCGGGCTGACCGCCCGGAGGAGCTGGACGTGGGGGTGGGTGGGGTGGAGACGGGCCAGCTGGACCGAGTGTGCCCCTCATCCTACCGCGCCCTCATCAGTGCCTTCTCACGCCTGACCCGTCTGGATGACTTCATCTGCGAATGGATCGGTTCTGGCTTCTTCTCAGAAGTCTACAAGGTAACCCGAGGGCAATGGCACAATGCCCTGCTTCACAGGCGTTTTTGGGTTAAGTGTTGAGTTTAGACTCTGAGGTATTTATAGGATCGAGAATGTTTAGTGGAGATGAGATCTTCCCTCTCACATCTATTTACACCCATATTTAGGCTGTATAACACTGTGCAGGTGTGGAATTAAATGTGTTATATCTGCCCAGTGCAAACTATTAATTTAGCGCTTTTAATCATAGTGTTATCACATTGTTTAAGCCCCATTCAAACATAGAAGAGACTCATGGAGTACTATTGTCATTAAGTAATTACAAGCGAAATAACTATTGGTTACGCGAAATGTTGCACAACATCGTTAAAATAATTTCAACTGTTTAGATGACAAGAGGAGGGCAGCAAGTGAATGGTCGACAATATAAAAGAATGCAGCTTTACTTTACTTTTTAATCTACGTCTTTAGATCTGGCATCTGAAAAAGGGCCACAAGGAAATCTCATGAAAGCTCATGTGTGTCTGACGCCCTTCATGTTTACTGAAACCCCATAGGCCTGTTTAAGTGCGCGGAGGCTGTATTTATATTCACCCTTTGAAAAGGCATAAATAGCTCATAGAGCGGGCCAGAGAGAGAGTCTGACTTCCCCAGCTGCCTGTTTGGTTTCAGTAGCTTTGTGTGATGCTAGCCTGCTATTTTATGATTCAACCCCCCTAAGAACAACAACAACAAAAACACAATACTCGCTATTAATCAAGCTGGTGGCATTTTTCAGTGTGTATTACGTCAAAACAAGGTCAGTGAGATTCGATAATACCACAGCCCATAACTGATTCACCAGAATGTGCTGTGTGAAAATGGAAAGCAACACAGAGGCCACCAGATGCATATCAGAACTCCTGAGAAGTGTATAATTAGGCAGTGGTGTGTCATGCCATGGGCCTGCTGAATACAGAGCTGTTGCATAACTGCAGTGGCAGCAGTGATCTGAGCCTCGCTCAGCGGAACTGTAAACAGTGTATCTAAGGAGAAAAGTGAAATGTTTTGCTGTTGTCAATATTAATGGTGCTATCTTTAAACTGGCTCCCCTTAGCAAGAGAGCAGGAAAACAAACTAACTCGCTACGCGAGCGCTACGAGCAACGCTCTGTTTACAGTAGCTTTCTCACTTTCTCAGCTGCGTTTAGGTTCAAAACTTTTTGTTTGGAAGAAGAAGGAAAAAAAACGATTTGTTCCATAGGGCAGACAAGCCCTCAGAGAAAATGAGCTCACATTGCCTGATCAGTCACAGAGCCAGATCAATGCCAGTCATCACAGTGGAATGGCTGCAGCCGTGTCAAAAGGCTTGCCAGCCGTTGCCTGGGCAGGCTGGAAATCCTGCCACTGATGGATTTAACAATTCTCACGGACCTAGTTGTTGGGCATCAGGCTTAGTCAGAGTGACATGCTTGGGGGAGTGTGGGTGTGGGTGTACGTGTCTGTTTGTGTGTGTGTGTGTGTGTTGGGTGGGGGTAGTCTGGGGTATGGTGGCTGATGAGTAAAGATGTGAAGTCATTAGGCTATGAATGGTCATGGAGTGGATGTTTCGAGGTCAGGCTGTATGAAGCGGCAGCTGCAGCCTTGCTAAACCACATCCTCGTTCAGTGCTGAGTTGGAGTGAGGCTGCAGTGCATGTAGGGTGAGTTGAAACCTGAAGGCTTGTAGGTTCTCAAGTACAGTAGCCAAACTCTAACACTTGAAAAGTCACACTCCTTATAAAGCAGATAAAGAGTATAGAGCTTTATTATCCTACTTCATTTAATATATTGTTGACATTAAACATTTAACAAAAGTCATTTAAGGTGGGGGTTTTCCTTTGACATTTAGTTCTCCCTATGCTCCACTTCATTATACCCCCCCCCCAAAAAAAAATAAAACAGAGTATTTTTAGCTCATGAACAACTGCTTCCATAGATTTGAACTGGATGGGGTGCCTATGAATGGAGCACAGAGACATAACAGTGTGCAGTCAGCCCTGTGTAATAAAACACCCAGACCAGACTCATTAGCACACGGCTGTGTGGGGGGTCCGCGTCCGCCATGCCATGTGGGGGTGAGGAGGAGGACACGAGACCATATCACTGTGTGTGTGTGTGTGTTTGGGGGCAAGTGGGAGGGGTTGGGTTTAATCACAAGGTAATAATGAACCAAGTTATTGGCTGTACAGTAGTTGAATGTATGCACTGAGCATCTAATAGACCATCACTTTTACGTCAGGCTGAAGTTGAGACATTGCCTCACTAGCAGGGTATTGGCCCCAGCTCTCCGTTAAGTGTTCCTGTGAATAGTCATCAGCAACCCACTATCCTGTGCGGTTACAGCCTTCAGCAGGGGACTTTTGAACACAGAAGGATGAGGTTGTCACATGGACTGTATAAATAATGCCCTGTCCACTCATACAGCTCGTGCACTAATACATCAACCATGTATGGTTCTACCAAAAATTCCAAATGAGATGGACTGAGAGACGGTGGAATAGAACATTATGTCCAATATTCCAATATGTGGTTTAATGTTCTGCATTTCTCATTAGTGGGTCACTTTGATACTAAAAGTATGATTCTATGTAATGACTGTATGATATCTACTGTCCCTGTGTATATCTGTGTGTGACTGTATTTAGAGATAAGCGGGAATATTATGACTTTGCAGTGTTTCACTGTTCTGCATGGCTGCGTCGGTAGCTATCTGCTCCGGATTGCCAGGTTGCCACTAATCAGAGTCTGATTCAGTGTAGTCCACGTAAGATGGGATGACACTGAACACTATCTCCCGTCAGCCTGGAAGGATACTTAAACCCTAACTATTTCCTTGTCTAGTTAGAGCAGCTGATGGATCTTTAGGTGAAGTCATGCTGTCTCTCCCTTGATGCGCATCATTGTAAATAAACTCTGTTCCTGATTTTTCATACTATTGGTCTGACTGGATCTCTATTCATCTATGGTATCAAAATTACCATCAGACCCAAATAGTTGGGCCAGGGGAAGGCCATTTTAGTGATGCCAGTATGACCTTAAATAGTGTCGGGCTTTTTGAAGAGGGTTGTTTCCCCTCACTGGTCTCCTGTGTAATGTTGCTATGTGGGGATGAAGCATTAATCAATACTCGTCTGTTACATAATGTGTCACGTTTCTGTGAGACTGTGCTCCCTGTGCTTTCAGGTTTCAAACTCCAACGTGACTTTGCACGTATGTCAATTGGCATTTTATCAGCTTGCTGTTTTGACGTAGCGCTTTGTTGTTGGATAGTCTTCAGATGGCTGTACACTGCAGCTCTGCTGAATGGGTGTACGGCGTTTCATTATTTACTTTGCGAGAGGGAAGGAAAGGCCATTGTGTGACTGAGTAAAAAATGGCAAAAATCACCTCAATATTGAGATGCAGGATGTGCTACTCTATACGGAGGACCAGTCACAGACGGGCCGTAAAGGGGTGTGGTACTGCAGCCTTTGGAGGGTGTGTGTGCATGTGTGTACGTGCGTGTGTCTGCGTGCGTGTACGTGAGTGTGTGTGTGTGTGTGTGTGTGTGTGTGTGTGTGTGACCGTCTGCACTCTCCCCAGGTGGCTAGGGGTGGAAGCCATCTGCCCCAGCTCGTCCTGCTGGGCTGCCTGCCTTTGCTTCGACGGGCCATGATGACCGCGCGGAGCTCTCTGGAGGCTGAGTCTGCTAGAGAGGGATGTTGTTGTTGTCGTTGTAGGAGGAGGAGAGGTGAAGCACAGCACTTCCCTTTTTCCAGTGGCTCCGTACTTCCCTTTAAACGGGGTTCCTGTCCTCTCTCCGCCTCTCCATCCAGTGGACTTGGGGGCCTTTTTTGATTGGGTGCAGTCAGTGAGAGCTAACAGCAGTTAGCCTCACTCTTCTGTTCCCAAGGGCCTGTTGTGAACTCTTGACTGACTATTCTGTGGTAGACTTGGTATCTTGCACTTGCCCCAAACCTGTTGATCAAATATGCACTGGAGTACCATTTCTCTGCCTTTGGGCTCTGACACTCTGTATCGCTGCCTTTCAGCTTGAGGAAGTGAGTTGGAATAGATACCGCTTAATATTTCAGTCTGTCATAAGCACTTCCTGCCGAGTCTCTCATGCAGAGCTCAGAGCGGAGCGTTTCTTTTTCGAATCCCTTGTAGCAGGCCTGCAGAGCGGAGAGAACGACACCACTTGAGGCTTTACACCGAGCCGTGCTAATCTGTCTCAGAACGTTAGAACGTGCAGGGCCTGTTGCGAGCCATGCTAACCTGTCTCAGAACGTTAGAACGTGCAGGGCCTGCTGCGTCAGTGCTCCCTGACTCACTCACACAGCGCCAGTGTGATAGAGGGTATCTCCTCTTGCCCAGCACTTTGGAGTAGAGTACAGTACACCAGATCCAAGAATACGACCTTTGCCCCCTGCCATGCAGCCCACACCTGTTAAAGGTTTAGATATGTAACAGGTTTAGCTATATAACAGAGGTGTGCACGTGGCGTGCCGGATGAATCCAGCAGGCTGAAAAAGCCATTCAGTCTAATATCCTTGAACACTGAGCTTTGGTGTGTAGCATGGGCTCAGGTGCGAGTTGTTGGTGCACAATAAGGAACTTCCTGCCTCCAAGGCTGTTGCGAAAGTAGAATTCTGTTTGTCATCACTTGGCTGACTCAATAAGATCTAGAGCTGCTGATAAAAAATACAAGAAAGATGTAAGATATCTGAGAAATATACAGATATATTTAATTTCATTTAAACATGCACATACAAGTACATTTTATAATCCAGGCTCTCCACTGCAGTAGCTTCTGTTAGATAAGTCTGAACGTTGTCTACATTGATTTATGAAGGTTTGAAATCAGCTTTTTAGGAGACCCAGGGCCAGATATATTAACGTTTGCGCCCACTTCAGGCGTATTTGTTTCGCAACATGCACGTAAAAAAATGGCAAGGTATGTACAAACAGGCCGCACTGAGGTAAAAGCACAGAATACCTGTCGCAGGAGCTGAGAATGTCAATTTGAGCTTTTCCGTCTCCTGCATGCATTCATAGGAGGGTCAGGAGAAAGTGGGATTTTTGTGTAAAAAGATAGGCGGAGAAGCGCCTAATTAGGTATTCCCCTGTATGTACGAAAACTGCCCATTAAAGCGCGTGTCTATGTTGCGCCTAAATATTTCTGCCTTGTAAAAACAGGTGTTAAATGCATCAATAAGAGAACCTTTCAAAGACAACAGAATCGCTATTTAGAGCACCAGTTTTACGTCTTTGTACTATGTCAAAAGCAACCTTAATTTTTGTTGGCCTTTCCACTTAAACTTTCCAACTTGCTAGATTTGACCAATCTTCCATAGCCCACGTGCACAAGTAGTTTGAGTAGAACTACTGCTCTTCATTATCTAATACAATGCATGACAAAACAGCTAAATGTGTGCTTATCAGTTAACTTCATTCAACTGCGCATGTGATTGAAGTATGTCTTTCAGTTGTTAATGTTCATAAATTGAGGTAGGGGGCGGAGAAAGGCGCTGTTTACCCGATGAACTGCATGTTTGGTAAATACGACATTAACATAAGCGTGCGGTTTCTGCGGGTTGGACATGGCACTGATAACGCTATGTTCGCAAATGTACGTACATCTGGTCCCAGTGTTCGTGTGTGTGTGTGTGTGTGTGTGTGTGTGTGTGTGTGTGTGTGTGTGTGTTCCAGGTACGTCACCGCGCTTCGGACCAGGTTATGGCTCTGAAGATGAACAAGCTGAGCAGTAACAGGGCCAACATGCTGCGTGAGGTGCAGCTGATGAACCGACTCTCCCACCCCAACATCCTCAGGTGTGCACACAGACACACACAGACACACACAGACACACACAGACACACACAGACACACACAGACACACACAGACACACACAGACACACACAGACACACACACACTGAGGATTTCCTCACGCGCTAGCTGCATACCACAAGGTCATGTGGAGAGCCACAGGGCAGAGCATGAATGTGCTTCAGGGTTTAGTAACCAAAACAAGCCGATGTGCTAGGGAGGGAGGGAGTGAGGGAGTGAGTGCTGTGTAATTGCCTTGTGTAAGTCCTAGATGAATTTGCACAAGTGGATGCAATGTGTTTTTCAACGACCACAGTCGTTCCTTTAATGGTACAGTTTGTTGTTGTAGTGGCGGGGATCCATTGTTAGATTGACTCATTTGAGATTTTATTGTCAGACACAGGGTTCGAAATTAGCACCTGCCAAGTGCCATTGGCGAGTATATTGTTGTATTGGCGGCTGAGTTATGACCGCTACTGCGCCACTCTGGTGCGTGGCTGCTTTTTAACGGCGAGACAGTCTGTCATGTTAAATTGGCTTGCCATATCAACTCCGTTTTGCATCGTGTTATGTTCGCCCAATGTTGACATCATGATGTTGACCGGGGGACAATACATTTTATTATAGTTTATACATTAGTTATTTGGTTACCCCTTGCATTCCCATGCATCTGCTGAGAAAACAAATAGATCACCCATATACTGTAACGTGAAAGTTTCAGATGTTGCATAGAAACTGACTCAGACACAACCTGCTTATTCACTGTCTCACTGGTATACTGGTATAGGTGAATCTTCTTACCCATACTACTGGTTAGAAATAGACTGGGTTGTCTTAATGAAACAATTATGGAAACATTATCTTTCTATTAATTTAATGCAAATGTAATGTTTATTGTTATAGTTCTAAGTCACTTTTGGACAAAAGCGTCTGATAAGAAATCCAAGCATTGTCTCAAAGTTGAGCTAGTGATTACTGTGATCAACCTATGATACGGAACACAGAGAGAGAAAAACACTCATTCGTTTTCGTTTAGACAGGCCCCCTTGTTGATTGATGTCATCTTAGGGAAGGGGCCTCTCACTTGGCTGTAGCTGAGTGCCTCACTGGTTCTTGCTCCTCTTTATTTCCAGTGAGTGGCTCAATATCAATGCAATTTGCAGCCCTTTCATCTCGTTCATAAAAAAAAGACTCGGGACTGCGGCTTTCAATACAAATCCCTGTCACTTCTTGCTTTTGTGGAAGAGTGGGCCGAGCAAGCGAACCCCCTCGCCCTCCTCCCCTAGCGTTGAAGTAGGACGAGGGCCATTAACAATGGATGGGCTGGACCGCCACCCTGAGCTTGGGTTTCATTGATGTCCGTGCCTCTCAAAGAACTGACTTGGCCTTTTATTTTAAGCTCCACAAAGGTCATCGCAGTCTGCCGCCACAGAATGGCTATAAATAGAGTTTTTAAAAGATGCTTTGACTGTGCCAAGGCCACAAAGGTATCTGTAATCACACTTAAATATGATTTATTTATTTGTCAGAATATTTCAAATGTTTTGAAAGTGCAGTGTTATGGAAAAGTGACTTGTGTCATTTTGTCAAACTCTGCAGTAGTACTGCGATTTCTTAGTTTTTGTTTTATTTTAGTTTTTCAAGGGACATGAGAGTAAGATATGAAGCTGTATGTGTGTGCTATTCTGAGATTAGTCAGTGCTGCTGAAGTTCAAGTTCAAGTTAGTTTATTCGTCACATGCATGATTGTACATGTACAACAGCAGTAAAATGTAAAATGTAACATCTCCAACTGTGCTGGGAGACAGAATAAAGATAATATAATAAATAGAAACATTAAAAACAAGGGACTCCCCTGTAGAGTTATGGAGCTGGATCTGTTCATTGGTTAAACATGTTAAACAGTCTGTTGTGTAGTCTGTTGCTTGTTCTGGCCAGCGCAGACTTATTCTTTGTCAACATGCTGGATCGTCCCACATCATGGACAGAGTGACTCGAATTGTTTTAGTCATTCCATATTTGTGATGCGCAACTGTTCGTTTGCACAAGGGAGTTGTGGCCAAGCGCAGGGGACAGAGACAGAGGCCGTGTGTGTGTGTGTGTGCGCAGGGACGCTACAATCGCAGCATTGTTGCGTCCCGCTCCACCGGGCCGCGTGGGGCCCTGGTGCTGACAGCGGA
>NC_055957.1:21311339-21316339 GCF_018492685.1 Alosa sapidissima
AGTGTCTATCTATTTCTGTATTTACAAATTTATTTACTTTTTTACAAATTTATTTACTTATACATAGCCTTATTCTACCGTTCTTCATACAATCCATCCTACACATATACACTTATTGTTAATACTCTTATAATGTTACGGTATCTGCACTACAATGGTACTGTTACCACACTGCACATAGCTGTACATACTGTACATATATGGTTCATACTGAATATCCATATATTCTGTTTTTCTCATATTTCTAATATATTCTGTTAATACACTGCATATATCTATATTATTCTTACTACTATTATATTGGTACTGCTACTACATTGCACATATCTGTACATGTTGTTCATACATTATTCATATCACATAGCTATATTTATTCTGCTCTTATAAAGTAACTGCTAATACACTGCACGTATTTATATCTTATTTGTATTACTCTAAACCACCTTCTGTAAACCAACTGCGTACTACTGTCTACACTGCACTATATTTCGTGTCCTGCCTATGCACCACCTGTCTATACTTTGTATATCACATTGCACTTTTCTGCTTTTTTGCACATCTGTTTAGACGCAAACTGCATCTCGTTGGCTTTGTACTTGTAGAGTACTCTGCACAATGACAATAAAGTTGAATCTAATCTAATCTAATCTAATCTAATTTAATCTATGCAGTCTACTCATGCTTACTACGCCACTGTGAGCATGCAGGCCAAAAGGGAGGTGTGGCTTGTGGACTGACTGGAAGGCAGCTAGGCTGTATGACCTCACTGGTATGTCAGGTGATGCTGTATGACCTCACTGGTATGTCAGGTGATGCTGTATGACCTCACTGGGAGGTCAGGCGATGCTGTTTGGTAGAGTGGTGCGTGCACATCCCACCTATCTTTAGGCCAGGTGCAGGACAAAGGAAACGCAGAGAAAACAAGAGAGAATGTCTGCACTGGAGAGTAGCTCCCAAATCCCCCGTTTCAACCCGACAGGGTCTTCAGGCAAAGAAGAAGGCCCTGTCTGGTCAAAACGTCATAGGTCAGGTGACTCTTTCAGATGTTTGACGACCCAACTGGAAGTGTACTGTAAGTTCTGATCCAGCTGCGCCAGGTAGCCTTCATGAAATGCTCATTTTGACACCCATTCACCCTGCTGAGCTGTCCTGAGTGATGAAGGTGGTGTGGTTAGTGGAGGAGGGAGGCTGGCTTTGAGGCCAAGGCTTGAGCATGGCTGTCCTTGCCGTTGGCACATTGACCTTTGCTCTGCTTTCCCTGTGCTGATGCACATTAGCGGAATGAGGCATTAGGGCAATTCTAATGGTAACTAATCCCTAACCCACAGGAGATTATACTATTATTCCAAGCTGCACATGACCCCAAGTGTTTTATACCATCCTGAATCCAATCCAAACAGAGCGATGATTCATTTTCCCCGTCTTTCGCCAAGTCCATTGTCCGACGCATTTTACTCATGCTCCTCATACTGCAGCGTGATGAGTCCTGCTGTCATCGGCGTTTAATTTGACCTGCGGCCACTGGGCTTTTACTGGCCGTACTGAGCCGTGCATCAAGCGCGCTATTTATCCGTGGGCAGCAGTCCTTAGGGCTGCTCTCGCGCCAGAGGGATTAGCTCCATAAAGGTGCGCGGACACCGCGCTGCAGTGAACGAATGAACGGCCTTCTTTTCCAGTGACACGGTCAACCGGCCAGAGAGCGGGCCAATGAGGTCACTCAGCCTGGCGCGTCCCCAGCACCCTCTGACCCGCCTGCCTGGTTCTCCAGGGCCCGCGCGGGCGTCCAACCTCTGCCTGATTGGAGGAGAGAAGCGCGGCGCGGCATGGCGTGGTGAAGCGAGGCTGGCAGCAGACGGCAGATGCCGGTGGGGCTCCAGAGGAATTTGAGGGCTAAAGACGGAGTAATCCCTCATCAGCACCTCAGCCCCCAGCCCCCAGCCCCCAGGACCAGCACCAACCCCCAGTGTCTGTCTGGAGCTGCCAGTGCAGGATGGAGATCTGCTTCTGTGCGTGCGTGGGTGTGTGGTGTGTGTGTATGTATGTGTTTGGGGGGGATCGCATGGGGGAAATTCCCTCCACAAACATCAAGGTCAAACAAATCCCATCACCCCACACTGCTGTTGGATTAGGTTGTCTGCATGCACAAGTGCACCCAGCAAGCCCGTACAGTCCTCCTGCAAATCACCCCAAAGCACCGGATGCACATGGCGAAGACAAAGGCCCATGGAGATCTAGACCTTGATCAGTCTGCACACACCATCATCACTGTTCAGCCTGAAGGTGCTTGTGTGCGTGCGTGCGTGTGTGCGTGTGTGCGTGTGTGCGTGTGTGCGTGTGTGTGTGCGTGTGTGCGTGTGCGTGTGTGCGTGCGTGTGAAGGTGCATGCCGCTCTGGACACCATCATCACTGTTCAGCCTGAGAGTGTGTGTGTGTGTGTGTGTGTGTGTGTGTGTGTGTGTGTGTGTGTGTGTGTGTGTGTGTGGGTTTGTGTGTTTGCAGCACATTGAAGTAAACAAGGCAAAAATAGACACAGATTGCGGATTCATAGGAGAGTGTCGGGACTGTGTATTTGGAGAAGGTGATATCTAAGACCCTGCATCTGAAGTGAGAGGAATACACCAGCACCTGTCATTCCTCCCCGGAGGTCAAAAGTAAGCATTAAATCACACTTCCTTTGGCGCTGCGAAAACATGCTGCTTACCTGGTACCACGGGAGCTTTGACAACATAAAGCCTCCAGGAAATGTTTGTCTCTTGTTAATAACAGGGTATAAAGTGCATCTGATTCCTTGTGAGTCTGAATGGAACATGTAGACAAGCCTGCACTTAGGTTGGAGGGATTTTTCCCTTTATTTTTCTACCATGCCTGTTGGTTGTGGTATTTTGAATGGATTTGTTGACTGCTGGTAAAAGGTCGTGGAACACCTATCCCAGATCTACCATGACTTCATGATGCAATACAGCCTACACGCACACTAGAGAGCTGATCTACATGGCTTTATTGTGTGTGTGTGTGTGTGTGCCAGTGTGTCTGGGTCTGGGTCTGTGTGTGCACTCGTTAAGCCTCGCACCGTAATCCCATTCACACGGCTTTGGCAGTAAAAGATAGCAAGGAACTGTCAGATAGCCACAGATCACAGGAGCTCCTCCACTGGCACACTTAACCAGCTCAGGGCAAACCGACCGGCCAAACGACCAACCGACCGCTGAGCGCTCCTCTCCAAGCAAGCACAATTTCACCGCTGTTTTTAGTTGGAAGGGGGGTTGGTGGCTTCCTCGAGCTTGCCTTGGACTGTTGAATCTCCCTTGCAGCCATGCTCTCGCCCTATCAAAACAGTGTTCCTCTGCGCTTACTAAAGTAGGCCACTGTGGAGCCCATGGAGGCTCTAATTAGATAAGTGTCATGTCAAATAATTCCCCACAAAGCCGGTATTGTATCGCAGGGTGCCCACATTTCCTCCTGGTGATAGCCGCGGCGCGACTTTATGTCTGCTGAATTAGATTACGCGCAGCGCAGTAGTTTAATGTCACACAACACGGCAGTTTAAAAGATTACTATGTCGTTGTTAGTCGAGTCCTGCTGTGCTCTTAACAAATGGCTGGGGTTTTAAGCGTGTGCCGTGGGTGCCCACAGAGCAGTCATAGACAGACTCACAGATGCGTTATTAGCCAGGTTCCCATCCAACTTTTAAATGCAGTTTTTCACCATGCAAACGGGAAATCAGATGGGAGTGGAAACACTCGAAATCTGCATATGTTTTTGCATGTTTTATAAGACATTGCTTCAGCAGAGGGGGTGAATTTACTCCCAATTTGCATAAGGTATTACATTTTGCAACTAAGGTTGATGGGAAAACTAAATTTGTTGGGCTTATTTGCATAAATCCACATTGCTACAATTTTATCGTATGTTTCCGTTGAAGATGACTGCCCTGGCGGCTCTTTACAACTCTTCTCTTACATGTTTCTCTTTCTTTAACTTGGTCCAAATTCATTCCCGTTTTCTTTAGCCGATTTTTCACCAATGCACTTAAAATGTGTGAATTGGATGGACACCCAGCCAATCACATTAAATCCTGTTGACTTCAGTAGCATAGGCTGTAAGTTGCTACCATGTGCCACAGTGTGTTTAGATTTGATTCTAAACAGTGTTTTCTGAAAACTACCCCTCCCAGGTCAACAGGAAGTACACTCATGAAATATTGGTCCATCTTTTGTTGACTGCTGCTACTGATAAGGATTCAAATAATGATTTCCAAACCGCAGTGGATATGCAGGTTAATTTGTGACCTTTTTGCAGCCTTTTTAATGGTTGCATGCCACCTTACTACCCCAACCCGTAACAATGGATTTAGCCCTTGGAACACATCTGAGTCATGCTGTCAACTAACAACTGATGTTTCCTACCGTTCAGTTTGTTCTAAATAGGTCACACAGGTTCAGTTACCTGTTAGTAAGCATGAGCGCTTATGAAAGGTATGCATAGAATGTAAGTCCTGTTGTATGGAATAGTTGACTAAATTATTCATTTCTAAGCTAAGTCCACCTGCTGCAATCTAAATGTGGTCCTTTTGCCGTGTTTCTCAGTACATAAACGGTGGCAACCTGGAGCAACTGCTGGACAGCAACAAGTACCTGAGCTGGACAACTCGGGTGAAGCTGGCTTGTGAGATCGCCATGGGCCTGGGCTACCTGCACTCCAAGGGCATCTTCCACAGGGATCTGACGTCTAAGGTAAGAGAAGCACAGCGTGAATCCTAAAGCAGTGTTTCTCAAACTTTTTCAGACCAAAGACCACTTAACCAATAAAAAAAAACCCTCACGCACCACCTAGCTAAAACAAAAACAGTTGATCTACTTCAACAGTATATTACACAATAGGCCTACTACCCCAGAGTAAGAGGATACACACCCTTTTCTGCTCTGTGTGTGCAATAACCGAGTCGGACACTGTTAGCATAGCTTAGCATAATTCACTGGAAGTGGGTTAGACCAGTTAGC
>NC_055957.1:21318839-21418839 GCF_018492685.1 Alosa sapidissima
TGATCTGTGTTTGTTACCTGATAGTCACCTCCTATTGTGTTTGTGTGCGTGTGTGTTTGTGTGTGTGTGTGTGCGCGCGCATGTGTGTAGTGTTGAAGGGGAGAAGCTTGCTGTGGTGGGATCTCCGTTTTGGATGGCACCAGAAGTGCTGCGAGATGAGCCTTACAATGAGAAGGTGAGAGAGTGCTGAGCCATGCTGCAGATCCTGTGTGTATGGCTTTGTCTGCGGCTGATCACCAGGGTGCTCACCGTGTTCTCTCCTAGTACTGTAACTCTACTGAACTCTTAACTCCTCCATGCCCATACATGTTTAAGCACCTTACTAAATTGCACCTTATTAAATGCACCTGTGACCTTGTGCACAGCAACTTTATCAAGGACTATCTTGACTGTCTGTGCCTGTTTTTATTCTGCCCTATAGTGTATGTTCATTTATTTATTTATTGTATTGTAATGTCTGTCCTAGCCAAATGTATTGTATTGTGCTGCCTTTACTGAGATTGCCATTTCGTTGTACTGGCTCTGCTCTCTATAATGACTAAACTGAACTGAACTGAATTCATTGTCCACCTGCAGGCAGACGTCTTCTCCTATGGTATAGTCCTCTGTGAGGTTATAGCACGCATACAGGCCGACCCAGACTTCCTGCCTCGCACAGAGGTGAGACGCTGACTAGCAGGCCTTAAGGTCTTATACATAGCAAGCCAGTGAACTTTGAAGACTGCAAACTGAACTGTGTGTGTTGGTTGACTACACTTGTTAGGCTGTGACCTCCCACTCCTTTATTCAATTGCTCATCAGAGAGCATAGACATAGACTTGTCATGGCTATAGCCACGTTTTTAAATCCATCAGTGAGGCATCATTAAAAAAAAGAAATCTTAAAGAGAACAGCATTTCTTGACTGTAGGGTGCAGGAGCAAATGGGTTGCATGATAACCAAAAATAGTTAAATTTGTTAGAGATATTTTTATTTATGTATATTGTTATGTTTTTGGTAGTTTGATATACTGATGTTCTAAAACTGACATTGCCAACAACTTTCTCAGTGGATTCTTGGAAAAGCTTAAAAAAGAAACATTAGAAACATTAAAGAAACATTAGGCATAGTGTTGAGTTGAATTGTGTCGTTGTTGTTGGCTGGTAGCTCCTATTTATTGGTTGGCTTCTCTAACTGAGCTCTCACTCCTGTGACCCTATCCCTGCAGAACTTTGGCCTTGACTACCATGCCTTTCAGCACATGGTGGGAGACTGCCCCCCCGACTTCCTCCAGCTGGCCTTCGACTGCTGCAATGTGAGTACAAAGAGCTCGTCTCTGCCTCCCCTCAATCCGGTCTGTATTTTCTGATGTAGCCCTCTGAGCGGGCATGGTTCTATCATCCCTACAGAGGGATCCACTTACCTCCTTTGTTTGAGTAGTGGTGCCTGTGCTCCTGATCCCGTCCAGCCCCTTCAGCTTGTCAGGAGTGTTTTTCCATGTGTCTCGTGTCTCATGTCTAGATGGACCCGAAGCTGCGGCCGTCCTTCCCGGACATCGTGAAGCGGCTCGAGGAGATGCTGGGCCACCTGCGCGTGGAGGAGGCCGAACAGGAGCGCATCCACACCTCTGTAGAGGCCGACAAGACCATCCCCAAAGGTACGTCTCTCTCGCTCGTGCTCTCTCTCTCTCTCTCTCCAAAATCAAATGGGACAGAGAAAGTCAGCAAAATGGGACGTTTTAAGGATGTGCCCTTTTTTATTCCTTTTAGGATGTGCCCTTTTTTACTCCTTTAAGGATGTGCCCTTTTTTTTTACTCCTTTAAGGAAGTGCCTGTTTTTAGGATGTGCCCCTTTTTACTTGTCATCCAGCTGAATTTCCTATTCATGTACAAAGACGTTTGCTTTGATCCTCTTTGAGAACGCCACTTGTGGTTTTTACAAGCAATAAAATCCCTTGTCCATATAAAATGTGCATGTTTCCACTACACACGCAGCAACTGAACTTGTCATTTGCCACTTGACACCCAGCTTCCATGTAAGACCTGGGTCTCTCTGGCTTCCTGGAACGAGGAAACTGTAAGACAAGCAGGCCAGTATGTGTGCCAGCCGTGGCGGCTGTGTAATGTAGCCCTGCACTGCAGATCTGTGGGCTCTAGCCGGCCCCACTGCCCCAGCCTGGGATGGCCTTCGCTAATGAGCCATGGCTGCCATTATTTTTACACTGTGTCTGCTGGCAACGACCAATTACGCTCGCAGTGTAACAATCCCACGGTCTAATTTTCCTGGGCGAGTAATTAAAAAGGGGGTGGCGCTTCCCAACAGGTGATTAGAGTGTTGTGAGGCATGGCGTGGTGTGAATTAAAGCCTGCCATCCATAAATCATTAGGGCTCCTCTTGGAATCGCCGCAGATTCTAATTGGGTGCCCTGCCACCTGAGGAGCTCCATGTTCTCTGGCTTTTCCCTGTTGACAAGCCTATATGTGCCTATAGCTTGATCACAGGCTGTCTGGCAATAACATATGCTTTGTTTTTTTGTCAACTTATGAAGCTGAAGTAATGTGACAAATTATCAGAGTCTATTATGTACTGTTCCTAGCAGTGGAAGTAAGCAAGGCAAGCTTTAGTGAATGGACATGAAGGTTTTGCTATTTGTATATGACCTCATGCAATCAAAATCCATTTGGACATAATCAGCTTTCAACTAAACTCAATTACCTTTTAAAAAAAATACTCAAGACTGTTTTCTAACTTGAGGTTCAACTGAAGTAGTTTGATCCAAGTGTGCATGTCGCCCCCTAGTGTACAGTAAGTGCATGTAGTCTCTGGGGTTGTCTGTAGTCAATCTGACACTCTCCCTCTCTCTCTCTCTGTGTCTAGGTCCAGGTGATAAGCTACAAGGTATGAAAAGGCTAAACCCGCTGGGCTTCCAGGATGACAAGATTCCTCCCAAGTCACCCCGTCCTCGGCGCAACATTTGGCTGTCGCGCAGCCAATCGGACGTGTTCTCCCGCAAGCCCGGCCGCAAAGTCAACGTGCAGGACCCGTATTACAACCCTGGACCTAAGGGCACCGGACGGGGAGGAGCGCCCAAAATTAACCCCTTCAGTGCCCGGGAAGACCTGAAGGGCGGCAAGATCAAGTTCTTCGATGTGCCCAGCAAGTCGGTCTTCTCGCTCATGTTCAACCTGCAGTCGCCTCAGGGCAGCCCGAGAGGTTCGCTCTCGCAGCAGCAACAGCAGCTCCTGCCCGGCGCCGTCTCCACGGGCAACCCCTGCGGCATGGCGGCGCTCTCTGTGCCCTGGCCGGAGCCTTGGCAGCTGCCCGGCCGGCAGTGCCGCTCGCTGCCCGTCTCGCCGCAGCTGCCCCTGTGCGAGGCCTTCTGCTCGGCGCCCACTGGCTCCAGCGCCCAACGGTCCGAGCAGGCGCAGCAGCCGGGCGCCGAGGCCAAGCAGAGGCCGCTGAGCAGCTGGGCCAAGAAGTACGGCGTGTCGGACATCCCGCCCTTCCGGCCGCGGGCCGGGCGGGAAGAGGAGGCGGAGGCAGCGCGGAGCTGGCCGGACGGCGGGGAGGGAGGGAGTAACGGAGACGCCGAGGCCGAGGCCATGGACTGCTCCAGCGGCCGGCCCAGCCCGGAGACGGACGAGGAGGCGGCGGCGCGCGGAGCCAGCAGCCTGCCCAACGGCAACGGGGCCTGCGAGGACATGGAGGCGGAGGATGACGAGGAACAGATGATGGGGCTGCCCGTCCTGCCCTCAGCGCCGGCCCTCACGCTCAGCGTGGCCGCGCAGCATCAGGAGCTGCGCTCGGTCGTCCTCACACCCGGCAAGCCGCCGCTGGGGTCCTCGGATGTGATCTCACGGTGCGACATCTGACCACCCCGAGAAACAGGACTGAGCACCAGAGAACGAGAGTAAGGGCGCCTCCTGCTGTTTAAGATAGGGATAGTACTGCAGTCTTAAAATGCAGAGAGATTATTTTCACACAAATCATGAGTATTTAATATTTTGGAAGAAAAAATACTTTGTGTAAATATGCGGCAAGAAAGAAATTTAAGCTTGGACTTTTGGACTAAAGGAATGGGGTCTGAGGAGATATGTGGAGAGCCATTGTGTGAGGTCCAGGTCAAATATCTTGACATTTTCAGAAATCAGTTTAACCGTGTGAACTTTTCAACTCCAGACCGATTGTTTGAATGTAACAACACATTTAACATCCTATAAAAGCACTCTCAATGACTTAATATCTAACTCAGCATTTTCAACATTTGACACGTTAAGTTGCATAACCCTATCCTGCTCACTTACTACTGAGCAATGGCTGTAACAGCTAGAAACACCTGTCCTATAACAGCTCAGTGAATAGCTATTTAGCATGTAGCTGTTCAGTTTCCTAGGGTGCTTGAGCACATTGCGTCATACAAGTCATACATTCCAGAGATGGATTTCATTCATGAGGACACGTCTCCTTCCCCAGTCCCAATAAGCTTAAGAAAATATATTGGTCTGATTATTTGTATAAGGATTATCCAATGGCACTCAGCACACTGCTGATACACTGTACTGTGGGGGACTGTTGACCTCGGCATGGGAGAGCTTGACCAGTCCCCTGCCTGTTCACTCTCTGAGAATGCCACAAGAGGACTTGTGCTAGACTGAGTCACACACACACACAGAGAGTTTTGTCATGGCTGGGATCTCTCACACAGGGTCACACTCTCTCCTTCAGGACCTGTAGTCACATCTTCAGCTGTGTTCCGATCTGTTCTGTAATTACTTAAAATTTTAACTTGCACTTGAAAAGATAAATGATGGTGTAACTTTTTTTTCCCTGTCTTTTTTTGGTTGTCACTACATTTCTATGCAATGAATATAACAAGGCAGGCTAGTTCTAAAGAGAATCTATTTTGATATTTAAAAGAAAAGAAATGTCTTAAATCTGTTTCTACAGAGTTTGTGGAAAGCATGTTATTAATGCAGCTTGGTTAAAATGGGGATTTTGTTGATGTAAAAAATCTGTTTTGTTGGATACTTATACAGTGCTTCTTTTTGTCCTGACTGTTTTGTGTCAATTTTTAACCGTAATACAGATGTATATTTTAACCAAAGACAGATCAGGACAACGTTTTCCATTCATCTGGCTTTAATTTTATAAATGTACACCATTATAAAACTTGTATATCCAATTGTTACAAATAAAACTCAACTTTATATGTAACTGCACTACAGTAGAATGTATGGTTTTTGTTTTGTCATTTCTTTATACAGTCTCAGATTTTGAAAGTATCATTCCATCTTCGAAATCATAACATGACACCAAATGAGAATGAGATGGATGACCTCAATTAAATGAACACCATATACAATGTTTGATGAAACGCAAGACCAGGACACATCTGTGTTACCTGTACGCCCACAGACTCTAAAGTCATTGTTAATTACAAAACCATTTCAAACACGACTCACATCATGCCATCGTTTCCACCCTTGGAGCTGCATTGTTACTGAGGCGCTTTCCCCAGACAATGTCCATTTTATGCATGTGTGCCTTTGACGACTTGGAAAATGTGCTTTTCACAATGTGTAAGGGTACGGATTTACCACTTAGATAAAGTTTGTTTAAGCAGCCAAGCAGCCATTTGCCTGGGCTCGACTCCTCGCTCTTCGCTGCCAGAGAACTGGCGTAGGAAAAGATGTATCCGGTCATAAAGGCATCAAAGCCAGCTCTGTGGGTCCCCGCCTCTGCCCTCTTCACTGCTGCGTCTGCTTCCCTAGTCTTGACCGCCAGCGCTGAGGGGTCCCCAGTCTGAGCCCCAGATGGAACAGCTCCTTCCTCCTCTGCGGACGCTCCCAAAGTCTCACGGTTTATGCTGCCTGCATCTGCACAGCTATCTTCCTGAAGGTCATCGGTCATCTCGGTGACAGCACTGGTGCAGTTCTTCTCCACTCCATTGTTCTGACCTTGCTCCTCGACATTGCTGCCCTCTAGGTGAGCCTGCTTGGTCGGGGGTGCGTCCAGACCCTCCTCGTACGACTCCTGTGGGCCCTTCTGCTTCTTCTTGCGTTTCCTCTTCTGGCGCTTGCTCTCCTTAGTCCGCTCGTCCTGCTGGATGATCAGGTCTGTGTCGTGAGACATGGGGCACTGAGACCCATTGGGACACCACCCGTAAGCCTGAGAAGAGGAGCCAGACCATGTAGGTATTATATAAAACTGGAGAGAGTGAGGAAGCCCCCCCCATCATTTCAATGACAGATGCTAGGCTAGCTAATTCAGCCAAAAGTGTACTCAGAGAGCTGCTGCTGCTGCTTCTTTATCTTCACCAATGGCGACCAACATGTGCTGATTAGCCAATAAGGTGCATAATACATGGCCACAAATTGTCAAGGTATTGGTTGATCCTCCCAGCAGGAAATTGCCAGTTCATCCACCAATCCACACAGACAACATATTTTGTGTCATGAATAATGTGGCACCTAATGTCGGACGCCATTTTTAAAGGCAAACTGGGATGCTAACTGGCTGAGGCTGCATTCAGAGGCTGCATTTTTGCTTAGGAAGTTTCCTATTTCAATGAAAATGACATGGAAATATTTAGTGAAGAGCTGTTCGGATTCTCTACATGCTTAGTAAAGGTGCTTCAATGCTTTCTTTAGCAAAGGTACACTAAAGCAAAGAAAGCGTACACTGAAGCAAGGAAAGGTGATAAGGATGCCTCCTTGTGTCAGGTAACAAAAACCAATCAACTTGACAAGTCAATAAAACTCACTTCCCATAAGTGTAAGTAGAGTCAGATTGTCTTAAAACCATGATTGTCTTTTCCTAGGTCCTTATGAATTTATCAATAGCTCTCCTTGATCTTATGGTGTTTTGGAAACGGCAATAGTATCCTAGCGCAGCCAAACCCTCTCTACACCCCGACCCCCTAAGGCTGACCCAGGTCAATGGCTGAACAGTGGTGGAATGACGGTATGATGAACCCACTGCTCAAGGAAATACATTCATTTTGAATCTCTCTCACAAAGATGTCTAAGAGCCATGCATGCAAGTGCCTTGACTGTGATACTCACAGAGAACTGTATGCAGACATCTGTTGCGCCTCCCACATGACCATCAGCGCATGGCCTGTAGTCCACATAGCTCTGCATGTTCCCAGTGTAGTTACAGAACTCCAGGAACACATGAGGCCCGTGGCCACCTGCCTGAATGGATCTGCCATTATCCAGCTTGCTGTGCGAAAGAATGAGAGAAGCTAAAGGTTAAGAGATAAGGTATCACATTTTATGGTGCTATGTCTGCAAAATATGCAATGAATTACACATATTTTTGCTGGCTGATTTTTTTTTCTTTTCAAATACTGTACTGACTTTACCTACCACTTCTTAAAGGCGTACTCCAGATATGAGGCCGTGAGCCGCAGCTCATACTCGGTGGCGTATTTGGTGTCATAGATGCCTGCTGGGAACATCTCCGAGAGGTCTGCAGTAAACGTACCCAGCTTCTCGGGCAAATGGGCATAGAAACTCTGGTACAGGAAAACCATGTCAACCAATCCATTATGAACAACCAAAGGCTTGTGAGCTCTGAGGATCTCCACGAAAAGATTACGAACATTTATCACATGGACATCGCCACCCTTGAAATACAAGGAGAAAGGGGATTAGAATGTTTCTTCGAGTAGTTTCCCATTAAAAGTAATGATGATATTAATCAACATTTACCTTATCGTTGCCCTTATTGTATGGGACCCCCTGAGCATACTGTTTGTTGAAATCAAAACCATGTTGCACAAGGAACTGGACTGATTGGGGTTCAATAACATACTCCTCTGAACAGAGTAAAGTCAAGTTGTACACTTGCACGAAGTAAGTATGGTCAGCCTGAAAAAGATCATTGACACAATCATAGTATATTATAATATAGTTAATTGTATAGTTAACACAGTATAATGATTACACAACAATACAAAGTCTTACTTTATCCTCAAGTTTCTTGAAACACGCCAAACCAAGGGACAGAATGGAGCGTGTACGAGCTGCATGGCAAATTGCCTTATAACGGTCTTCAATGGACCTGGGGGAAAACAGCCATAGAACATATGACGAATTCAACATTAAGTACATCTCTAATTAAACTGCTCCATAATTGAAGCCTTCAAGAAGTTTAAAAACAAAAGGAAAGCAAAGAAGAAGAAAAAATAACCACCAAGGGCAGCACATGTTGGTACAAAACAAAATCACATAAACAGCATAATCTATTCAGGGGGGTATTCCAAATACATGGTTTAGTGACAAACCTGGGTAAATTAACTCAAAGTGGTAAACCTCCTAATAGAAGAGCTGTATGGCTTCATTCTCCTTACAAAACAATGCCATAGGACTCTTGTTGTAGGAGGTTTACCACTTACTCGGAGTTAATTTACCCAGGTTTGTCACTAAACCACGTACTTGGAATACCCCCCAGATCTCTTGCCAAACACACAGATAACTTTCTCGGATAAAGAGATGTTAGCTCTAGGTTAAGCTACTTACTCTGCAAGAAGACTCTTTCTGTTTCCCAAACCGCTCAGCTCCTAAAAACAAGTTACAAGGATTTATCCCATCAGATATTTGCTTCTCACACACTTAACTTGTGCTATCAATGAAGTTAATGCTTGTTAGATATCTCACCGTGTCCAAAGATATAAAAGATGATGATTTAATGGCCAACAAAATTGCTGGCCACATCTCTTTGAAATTATTGCTCTGTACATCCACAACCGGGACCACCATCGAGGTTGCCATATTATGCTGGAGTCGATCACACTAACGTTTCACTTTATTCGGGAATAACAGTTATGACAAGATATCTTTAACACACATGGGCTAGCTAGAAGTCATACAAAAGGACATGGCTCATGGCTGTGAGGAGCTGTATCTTACATATACGCTCATGCGGTCAGCAGTTACACTTATCAAACCATTTAAAGGTTTCCACTAAATTACATCGATGTATGCTTAACCTTAAGTGTAGTCATTCGTTTAGGAACCCACTAAAAACCAAAACACACCACTAACTTCTCTTCTCAAACGTGTAAATCATAAGGTACAAAAACACATGGGTATGGCCGTCACAGTGGACCCTTATAGATGTCTTCAATGAAGGCATGGGGTAAACCGTCATCCTAGCTTACTGTAAAGTCACCAAATAATGGGTCTTTGCATGCTTTGTGTCCATGGATATGTGATTTATTATATTTAACTAATAAAATAGTCTGTTTACTTATATCCTGAAATTCGAATAAGATTAACAAAACTATTGAGTCAGGCAATTCTTCGGCCAACTCAATAAAGTGACATCAGAAAATACGCTCGCCAAGTACCCCAGTGCCATTTTGGCTCAAACAAAGTCTGCATTTCACAAATTTCTTGTAGCCTCTTTTTTATTTTTCGTTGTAAAACCTTTTGTTACGATATTGTTAATATATTTGAATGCATGTGTGTATTCTTTCTGGTAGGTGTAAATTAACCAAAAACGTTTTCCCAGGAAGTCCTTGCTAAACCGCTAACCTTGTTAGCGGTTAGCTTTAGAGGGCTCTCTAACGTTACGTGTCATCAATAACGAGACACTAGTTACTTGAGCTAGCAAGCTAATAGCTTATAGCTATTTAGCTTACTGCTAACTTTTGCCACTTCATAACTAAATATGGGTGGATGCTCTGCACCAAATTGCTCTAACTCCACTACTATAGGTAAACAACTCTTTAGATTTCCGAAAGACCCCGTACGAAGCAGAAAGTGGGTGATAAACTGTCGACGTGACTTTGTGCCGACACCCTGCTCCAGGTTATGCCAGGCAAGTTTGTAAACTCATGTACATAAGCGTCGCTATGCAATGACATGAACACAATGGCACCTATGTTTGTCTCGGTTGTTGATTTGGATGCTGACAAAAATACAGCGACTGTTCTTTCGTCCTATATCTTACGAAAGATCCATTTCATATAATTTTCTCGCAGGACCATTTCGAAGAAAGTCAGTTTGAAGAAATCGCAAGATCACCAGCAGGGGGGAAGAAACTAAAACCTAATGCCATCCCTACCCTCTTTAATGTACCCGACCCCCCCTCTCCCATCACACCTCAGATAACTCTACCTATTAAACCAGAACCAGGTAAGATAGTCCTACCCATTTTATTTTTTGACAAAAAAAAGAGTATTTTATATACCTTGAATCTGACTTTAAAGTAAGGTATCCCTGTTAAGAAAGTCTCTTAATTGAAGCCAATATTTTAAATAGGACTAGGCTACTTTCTTACAGTGCTGACGAGGGTATTCTTGCCATAGTGAATTGTATTATTCATAAGGATTTACTTTTTTATCATTAAATTCCAGTTCATGTAGTCTTGACTTATGTACTTCTAGTGGAGAAGGACCTTAACGTGGGAGACCATGGCTATGCTCGGCGACAGCCTAAACTGAGTACAGAGGAGGAGGCAGGACTGCAGGCCACAGAGGAAGAGCACCCTTGCACTCTCTGTCAACACTACAAGGCTCAGCTGGAGCAGCAGCAACAACACACAGCCAGGCTACAGAGAGAGGCCAGTTTCACATCCATTTGGGCAAACTCCTTTTTCTCATTGTGCTTAGGCTGACTTTGGCATTGTAGTCCAGTAATTGCTAGAAGTATTGTAGAATTATCTTGTGGTGCTTGTGTGTGCATTGGCCAAAAAAGTGTTCTGAAGCCATCCTTGTGCTGATGTGTTTTAACAGGTAGAGGAAATGAAGAAACGTCTCCACAAACTGAACAAGATCGAGAAAGGGCTTCAGATGTTCCTGTTTGAGGATCAGATCCGGGCGCTCACCTTGGCCAAGCGCTCGCGCAGGGCCGTGTGGTCTCAGGACACTGTGTTGACTGCCCGCAAAATCCGTTGCGCCGTCGGGGTCAAAGGGTACGAGTTCCTCCGAGATCTGGGATACCCCTTACCCTCCTACAGAACTTTGTGCAACCGATTGGAGCCCAAAGCAATGTCCACCAGCATGCAGGAAGAGCTGGCTGAACTGGGCCTTGGCATCATAACATCATGTAACAGTCCAGAGGGCAGTGGAGCTAATGATGACGGACTTATAGGGGTGATGACGTAGAGGCATTTCTCTTTTTATGTTTTGTTTTTAAGTTTCAAATTATAAAATTAATATTTGGCTGAAGGCAATAATTGATGCGGCTCTATAGTGAGCTTTTGCATCGGTACCTGGTTGCATAAAGAGTGTGTGATCAGAGGTATTTCTTTTTAAATATTAAATTCCCAATGAATATTTTGAAGATGCTGGGTCATTCTCATATGAACATATTACAATAGCCAACACACCTAAGACACTATTAGTTGTTTGCACACAGAGTACAGCCATGAAAATAGTATGCAGAATATTTTAAGTAAAAGGTGTTTTACTTGAGTGCGTTTAGCCTCATTTCTTTTTCAACAATGTTCTTGAGCCTTACCGACTGCAAGATGGTGTCATAACTTGTAAAAGTCATTCATTGATGGCCATGTTTTTATTATTGTTTACCTCAGTGGTGAAGAGGGAAAGAAGTACACAAACATGTTTGCTCTCTGCTCCAGCCATTTCACAGAATTTGATTTGTTTGGTGCACATGGTTGTGAGGGGCTTGGCAGCATGACTGCAAACTACACACCAACATGCCACACGTTACTGTCCAGCACACAATGTTATCTGTCATACTTGGAAAGGAAAACGAAATATGCATCCAGCGCATTGGAGAAGAGACTCTGTGCCCTGTGGATACTGTCACAAGTGGTAACAATGGATGGCCTCCTAAGCAAACTCTTGTCTGACTGCATGATGGTTTCCCACCACACTCCATAAACCTCTATGGAGTTGCAAAATGATACTTTTGTGCAGCATGCTGTTATCCAGGCAGTGGTACTAAATGTACAATATCTTAAGAATAAAAGTTTTCAACAGTTACAGCATGCGTTTCAGAATTATCATAGTTACTTCATGAAATTATTGGTACCTCAATGTTTAAAATGACAGAAACAGGACATGTGGACCAAAACTTTTTCATGACAAACCCTTTGTTTTTAGATGCCACGATGTTTAGAGAGTGCAGAGCGCAATAGTTTTACCAGAGACTTGTACTTTGGTCCAGTTGTTCAGAGGGGTTGAAAAACAAAGCTGCGCAGACAGCTGAAAAGCTGATCCTCTTTCCTTGTGTAGGCTACGTGTTAGTATAGTTTAATAACAAACAAGGGAGTACAATACACATTCTTTAAATTGATAAGTTGAATGCATGCTTGCTTAGCAAAATACAGGATTTATCATACTCAAATAGGATATGCTTGGAATAGATGAGGTGCACCCCCCCCCCCCCCCCCTCCAGAATTTGAAAGCATGTAAACCAATTACCCAATGTTTACTTCAAGCAAACAATGATTAATGGCTAACAAAATGTGCTCCTGAAAGTAGAGTTTGAAGGTTGTGCCACATAGCCCACACATTCAGGACAAACCCGCATAGGTAAGTTAATGTCACCTTATCCAGTGATTGGTTCTTGGTGTTTGCTTTGGGAGCAGCTTTTGGCTCTGATGTGTACTTTAAAACCAGGGGGTAAACACTATAGATTGTAGGTAGGCTGGAACACACTGACTCCTACAGCCATCAAACAAGGTTTGTATTGTTAGGTAATTCTAGTAGGTTATGTTATTTTTCATTTAGTTAATATGTATAGCTCACTATAAATAATGGAACAACTTGGCTCTCTGGCACTGTTTTTGCTTTTTCAGTTGTGCTTTAGTGGGTGAAGTAAGGGAAGGCGGTCATGCAGGGACTCCGTGCTCTGTGGCTGACTGCACTCCCTGCCCTCCTGTGGGCATCACCACTGTTGGTGGAAAGGGATACTGAAGCCTCCAGGATATGCAAGACTGCCCCACACTGGGAGATAGAAGGCAAAGCCCCCATGGAGGAGCTCCATGGGCACATAGTGATGGTGGCGCTTCTCAAAGCTAGCTGACACTTCTGCCTGACGCAAGCTTCCCGGTAAGTGGGATTTAGAATGGGAAGAATCACAAAGTCATGGCAAAGTTCTGTAATGTTGTCAGGAAGACAGTGTATTCGTTCATATGCTCATTGGGGCGGCCGTGGCCTACTGGTTAGCACTTCGGACCTGTAACCGGAGAGTTGCGGGTTCGAACCCCGACCAGTAGGCACGGCTGAAGTGCCCTTGTGCAAGGCATCTAACCCCTCACTGCTCCCCGTGCTCCGCTGTTAATGCTGGCAGCTCACTGCGCCGGGATTAGTGTGTGCTTCACCTCACTGTGTGTACACTGTGTGCTGTGTGTGTTTCACTAATTCACGGATTGGGATAAATGCAGAGACCAAATTTCTCTCACGGGATCAAAAGAGTATATATACTTATACTATACTATATTATACATTTTGAACTCTGCACTGTCTTGTCCATGGTTATCCATACTTAAACTGAGAGCAAGACTGAGGCACACACAAAGTTCTAGTTCTGCCTCACTGCTGTAGGGAAAGCAATGGCCTGCCTTCTTTTTTCCCCCTCACCTTTCCTTTTGATTTTATCGATTTCCAAACGTACACTTTTCCCCCCTGAAGCATGGGAGACTTGCGTGACAGGCTGGCCCTGAGTAAGCTGGCCAATGTGTCATTCCTGATTGTGAATGAGCAAGAGGCCCAATCCAGAGCCATGTACTGGGAGCTGAAGAGGAGAGCAGCAGAAGGGATCCCTGTCTATCAGCAGAGTCCCCTCCAACAAGACGTCTGGGCTGCTCTTCAGGGAGAAAAAGATGACGTCCTCATTTATGACAGGTCCAGCTTGTATACACATCACAATCATTTTCCATCATATTGATAAGAAAAAAATCTTTCCATGTGTCTATGCTTAGTTACTAATCAAGAGTGAATAACCAACATGATAATTGCAAACAGATTAGGTAATTGCACAGATGCATTGAATCTTCCTGCTGAGGGGTTGCATTCTTGAGCTTTTGGCACACAATTAAACCTTGACCTGTTATACTGGCCTTTCCTATGCCAGATCTTTTAAAAACATGCTTGAGCAAAGCAAACCATGGGTGTGTGAAACTTGTTGAATTAAGGATGCCTAGTGAGTCCTGTTTCTTGTCTGCTGTCTCCCTCTGTCCCCACCACCCTCGCCCATTTAGGTGTGGCAAGCTGACTTTTCACATCGTTCTGCCATACAGCTTCCTACATTTCCCATATGTGGAGGCCGCCATCCGGGCCACATATCACAGAGATATCTGTAACTGCTCAGTAAGTGTCAATTGATAAAAAAAAACATTGTTTGTTTATATGCCATCTGATATGTTGGTAATACACTCATTACTGTTACATTCTCACTTATATTCCAGTTGCATTCTTACACGTCCTTTGAATCGGGATTCCACAATTCTACGAGCAATGACACCACGCTGTATCCAACACCAATCCCTGACCAGGCCCATGGTAACGTAACAGTCCGGGCAGACGATCAAGAGGGTCCTGCAGACAAGACTCAACTGCTCCCCCAGCCTTCTCAAAGTGATAGTGATAGGGTCCACTCCCATCAAGCACACAAACACACACATGGTCACCATGGTCACCATGATCACCATGGCCATGCTGCAACCACAGGAGACACCACACCAGAAAACCATGATCGGTAATACGCTGCAGTCCATGGACTGTTGCAACAAACAAAAAGCAAGCAGCTAACAGAAATTCAACTGGTTAGATCATTACTGTTTACTCAACAGTGTTACAGTAGACATGCAATGCTAGCCAGTGAAATGGTGGAGAGAATGTGGGTTTGCAATCTTACCAAAAACAGTTGGTTGGGAAATGGGTTATCAAGGCTCATAATGGGATGTTTTGATGTTTTAGCTTCATACCTCTTGTCTTTTCATGATATTTAAGTGATATCCTCATCTTGTTCAGTGAATGCCTTCACATGCTGACCCACCCATGTTTGTACTTGGGATCTTCATCATGGTATTAAATTAGCAAAAATAAATATGCCTTATTAAAGTAGCTTTAGTCAGACATTAGACTGTGTGCTCAACATGAAAATAAGGACCCCATATTTTATCCATGTGCATCTCAGGCATTATCCTTGGGGTAAAGATGACATCATTTTCCTAGGTGCCGTACATAAACAAATAAAAAAAAATATATATATTATTAATTTAAAAAAAACATAATACATGACAAAAGCAATAGAAATGTTTTTCTCAATACCCCAGCTGTTGCAGATAATTCATTGTCATCATTAGATCAGGGTTTCATATCTATTTTTCAGGGCCCATGTTACAGTTTTGGCATATTCCTCTCTCAACTTGGGTCGATTGTGTGGAAAGCTGTTTTGATGTTTCAGCCTCATACCTCTTGTCTTTTTTATTTTCCTTAAGCGATATTGTCTTTGTTCTATACATTCCTTTGCCACATCAGTTATCATGAGAACCAGTCTGTGACTCGAGCTGAGCAAGTGATGAGAGAGCTTCTGCAGCTTCATGTGTGACAGGAATAGGTGACAGGAATCCTTGACCTTGATGTTGCATGTAATGAAATGTGCACTTTAAACCTCACTAAGGTGTGTGCATATGGAAGCTGTGTGGCTGATGGGTCAAGGAAATAATCTCGTGCTCAAACACATGTCAAGCTTCCTGGAGGTTTCTCAAAATTATGCTAAAAGGCTCGGATACACTGGCTATAAATTCAAGCAGAATTTCTGAAGTGTGATTTGCTCTTTGTGCAGGTTCAGTTGAAATAAAAAGATCTCATTTTAAATGTTCGTTTGTGAAATTGTTGTGAGACAAGGCTACTGAGAGACCACTGCTGTGGTGGTGGGTGTGGCCAACAAGTAGACGTCCAGGTGAGAGGAGATAAAGAAAGACACTGACCAGACTATGGATATAAACCAACTATAGCCTATATTATGGTCACAATGACAATGTGGACACACATGACAAACAAGCAGAACAACCATGGTCGTCAGTTTTTGTGTGTTTGTTTGTTTAATGCAAGGTAGTCACAGAGTTCTACCTGTGTCTGTGTAAAAAGGTCGCAGTGAGGATAGCCTAGCCTATAGGTGTATCATGGTAGCCAGGTCGCTAATAAACAAAGCCTGAGCGAACCAGTGGTTTTCTGCCATCAGCGCGCATAAATCATTCAGTATTCTCGGAGACGGTATAAGCATCTTGTGACTCCAAACCATCGCTTGTTTCGCACCTGAACAGTGGGGTTAATACATTTTTTATAATAAACTGTTGTCTTTCCATTCCTTAATCCACATGATACTTTTTCCATTCTGAAAAATACACTGATAACTGCGTTCTCGTGTAAATGAGGGAGATGGAGCGTTCTAAAGTTAAGAGTGACAGCGGAGTTGTGTAAGGGATTTTGTTAGGTTAATCCGTCTTGGAGCGAAAGCCCTCCGTAACCTTATCATCCCCTAATAACCTAGTGACTTCAGTGTTAAATAGCTTTCCTGCCAGTGAGGGACGGTGCTTTCTTGGAAAAAAAGATTCCAAATTACGCATCTTCTTCAGTAGTCTATCCAAACACGTTGGATTTGTCGTCTTCTAGTCTGTTTTGTCGACAGATGGCAGCATTTCTTTATTTATAAAATGACGAGGACGGGGGTAAGTCGAGTGTCTACCGTACCGATAGGCTATCACTTTTTGTGAAATAAAAGGCTTGATTGTTTGTTATTATGTGCGCCGCAAACATTTTTGTCCATACAGGTGTCTCAAATCGCCTCGCCATGGCAGAGACTTCTAATCTTCTATCAATGGATCTTAGACAATGGAGGTAGGCCTTTATATAAAAAATAATTTCAATTCATCATCTCTGTTTTTGGACCCAGAGCTTGCGTGTGTGTGGCTAAGGGCTCATTTATTTCATGCGCATGCCCTCTTAATTCTCATGATTGCCAATATGGTGCTAATATGGTCAGTGTGTTTTTGCTGTGCTATTTGGATACATCCAAATGTATTTTAAAATAAAATATAAAATACCCTAATTTAAGTGTATCAAAAATAAATAAACTACAACATACAGTAGCCACACATGTATCAAAATAAAAACTGTATTTTTGTATTTTCGAAACACTAAAATACTCTTTAAAGGGAGCATGAAATCACTTTGCAAAACTTCCATATTTGTCTATTTAGTCTAGTCCTTCATCAGTACACTGACTGTTGATTAAGTGGACAGTGTTTGAGAGCAACAGCTTTTATCTGCCTACATAAATCTGCAAAAAGTCAACAGATCAACTGTGCGGACCTGCCTGTTACATCTCATAGCCGAAATCAGAGCTGTACTCAAAAAGTCACAACTTGTCAAGTGGTACGAACTAACCACCAAACCCATTGAGAGCCACATAATATGGGTTTAAAGCAACCCAATACAGTTCTATTACCTTAAAATATGACTCATGGTACACTGGCATATAATATGGAGAATGAAGTCTCTGACATTGTTAGTGCATAGAATGCTTCATATTGCTTTAGGTGATACATGGGGCAACTGTTTGAACAGGGCAACCACATAACCGGTGCCTGTTCCAATTGGATGATCATGTTCATTTGCCTGATGATTAAAGTTCTCAAGAAAATTAAGTTGCCCAATATCAAAGGGAACGTGCCAGAACAACAATACTCAGGAACGTTGAACATTGCTCAGAAAGGTGCCTTGTGTATCATCAGCTTTGGAGGACACACACACATCACAGTCAAAGATGCTCCAAAGTTCTACCAAAAACAGGCAAACTTATATATGTGGGTGAGCAAGTAACCATGTGGTTGAGTGAGTGGGTTAGTGTGAGAGAGGGAATGTTGTGTGTGTGAGCAACCTACATGTTACTCATTTTGCACTGGATCATCTCAAAATTCTGATCACAACAAGTCTGGGAAAATTGCTAACATCACCAAAAGTATTGGTTTTACCAAAAATATTTGGCAGTATTTTCAAACTACAAAAATACACACCTACAAAGTATTTTGATACAAAATACACAGCAATTTTCTTCAACACAATAAAATGCAAATGACAAAATACAATTTTGTATTTGAAATACTTATTTTAAATAAATGTAGGCCTAATACTGCTAATCCCTGGCTATGCACAACTATGACAATTTTGTTCCCACCAAAAAACTATTCTGTGAAGTCATATTGAGTCTTTTGGAGAAATATTTCTGTCAGTGTTTCTAGAGTGTACACACCTGCTTAAGATTTATGGAAACAGTATGTCTATTGCTGATATTTAGATAGATTGTGTGTCCCTCAGACAAAAGGACAGATCCATGGCTGTTGGTGTACTCCCCTGTCCCCATCACCTGTATCTTCCTGTGCTACCTCATCATCGTGTGGCTTGGACCAAAGCTAATGGCACACAAAGAGCCAGTCAACATCAAAGCCATACTCATCATTTACAACTTCACCATGGTGTGCCTGTCTGCCTATATGTTCTATGAGGTAGGTACGGACAGGGTAAATCCACACACGAATGGGAATGGTTGTTGAAGCCAAACAGTAGAGCTTATGCTTTTGTTCAGCCTTGTATATGGTCCCAAGTTAACAATGTTGAGGGCATCATGATACTCTGGATGATGTGTGTCCCCCCCCCCCCACCCCGGAACCTTTTTCCAACATAACACTACTTCAACACGTGTGAAATCTTGAATGCCTTTTAAGACATGAATCATGATTGATAAGGTTTGGACAGGTTTATGAGAGTTTGTCTTTTCTAGAATTGCAGCAGAATGGTCTTTTTTTGCAAGAGTCCCTAGTTTGTATTGTCCTGTTTTATTCATTGCCTCATGTTTCAGACTGCTTTTTTTTCATTACTGGGGGTTCTGGGAACACTTTTTTTCTCACACAAGTATTGTTCTCTGCCCCCCCCCCCCCCCCCCCCCCACCACCACCTTCCATAAGTTTACCGCGACCTCCTGGTTGGCCAATTACAGTTTACTCTGTCAGCCAGTGGACTACAGCAACAGCCCATTAGGGATCAGGGTAATTATTTATTAATTTCTCTCTTATTTATTAATATCTCTCTTTTTACTGCTCTCATCTACATCCCTCTGAATTTCTAAATTAATTATAAATGTTCCATCTTTTCAAGTTTTAACCTTATTTCAGAAACCAGAAGCATGACAAATGTAGTACTCCAACTAGCCTAATTGTTCCTTCTGTATAGATGGCCAGTGTGTGTTGGTGGTTCTACTTTTCAAAAGTCATTGAGCTGAGCGATACAGTAAGTCAACAAATTATACGAATGTAACACGGAGATTCCAGGACTCTGTACTCACTTAAAGTTTATTTTCCCAGGTGTTCTTCATCTTAAGGAAGAAGAACAGTCAGTTGACATTCCTACATGTCTACCACCACTGCACCATGATCTTTAACTGGTGGGCAGGTGTCAAATATGTGGCTGGGGGCCAGTGTAAGTTCTACATGCACGATGTACGCACACATAAAAACATACACAGAGTTGAGGCATTACACTATTCTGAAAGAATATTGACAATGACAGGAATGCTGCTATGCCCTGAACAAAATAACACTAAGCATATCACATTGATTCCAGTTTTATGTGGACTGGTGTCATGACTGATCAATACAATGTTGGAGATGCCTTGCTTTTGGGCAGACAAATCACTGAGACATCAGAATCATTGATGTTAATTTAACATTTAAGGGTATGTTTTAACTGTTTTGGTGAGAATATACTGTAGCTTAAGCATGCAAACCAAATTTCCAACTGAAGCTCTTCAGCCAGTAACTCTAATATGTTTCTGTCGGACCGCTTTGGGACCATGAGTGGATGCACTGTACTTTTTCAGCCCAAGTTTTGTAAGACTACAGAAGATTGAAAAGCTTGAAAATACCAATACAAATGATGATATCATTGAGCAGTAATCAATGCAGAAAACGGCACAAATAACTATTCTGCGTTTTTGTTTATCCATTTGTTTGTGTGTGGTCCTCAGCATTCCTGATTGGACTCATCAACTCTCTGGTCCACGTGGTGATGTACATGTACTATGGACTAGCGGCCCTGGGCCCCCACATGCAGAAGTACCTGTGGTGGAAACGCTACCTGACCTCCATACAGCTGGTAAGGCCTGGCCATCATATAGGATCCTCTGGGTCACACTGATGTCAACACAGTCAATTATTAAATATACACAAAGCCATAATCTTCATCAGAGATGCCTAGTTGATTGTATTCACAAATTCAAATTTTCAGTCAGTATTTAGTACTTGAAGTGAGTAGAGGTATTGGTGCAGCCAAAATGTGTTAGAAACCTTTTTGCCCAACAAATTGTAGTTTTATTGTAATCCTTAGGTACAATGTACTTAGAAAAAAGTTATTCTTAGTTAAGGATTGTTGCAACATCTAATACGTGCTCTCATTTGAGAAGTAGTGTACTTAAGACTATTGTTAATTAATACTTAACGACTACCTCTACTCCTGGTCATAATGTAGCAAACCCAGATGCTTCATACAAACTAGTCAGCTAGTGTCTTTATCACTGCAGCTCCAGTTCCTCATTGTTACTGTTCACACCACCTACAACCTGTTTGCCGACTGCGACTTCCCCAACTCCATGAATATCGTTGTGGTAGCGTACGCCATCAGCCTGATTGGACTCTTCAGCAACTTCTACTATCAAAGCTACATTGCCAAGAAGACCAAGAGGCTGTGACGACCCGCGTGAAAGGACACAAGCCAAAGATCTCCCCTACCCTGTGACATGTCGCCGTACACTCGACACAGTTAAAGTGAATATGTGTAAACCTTGTGGAAATAAAGGACAGAAAGTGACAACTTGATACCTGTGATCTCTGTGTTCACCTTTGGGGCAGGAGTGGGATCGGGTTTAGTGAAAGCAATCTTGTGGAGATGATGTAGCCTCAGATACTTCATCTGTGTACTGTGTCACAGTATCGTCTCCAACCTAAAGAAAACACATTGTATACACACACAGACACACACACATACATGTGCGTGCACACCACACACACACACACACACACACACAAACACATGTACACACACACACACACACACACACACACACACAAAGGGCAGTCTCTCTCCACCCCCACCCCCTACCCCCAGTGGTTATCAGAGATGTAGTGCTTGCTGCGCTCTGGTGATCTGGCCAAATTGAAACAGACCTGACTCTCTCTTCTCCTCCTCACTCTCCTTATTCATCTCCTCTCCCTTGCTGACACTTCATTGGCCAGGGAACTCTGTGAACAGGAGAGAACCAATCAGGGAATACCAAGGGAGCTTTGTCATTAGTGAGAGTCCCGCCCCTCCCAGTTAGCTGAGTAGGATGAGTTGTGCTGGCTGTGATGCGATAGGCCCCCGTCCATCCCCCTCTCTCCGCCCCCAGCTGCACTGCATTACACAGAAGGCCATCTGGGTCATGGACATGGATTCATTCACTTCCTTTGACTTCTTTGATCCACATCAATTCCACTCTGCATGGTTTCATTTGGTAGCATTCAGACATACGTACAGATGAGTGGTTATTGCGGTAGGCTTTCAGGGTTGTTTTCCTTAGACTGCCATGCTGGAGGCAGATATGTCAGTAGTATCTGCACAATGAGAGTTTGGTACCTCCACGTTTTTGTCGCAAGGTCCCTGGTGCACATTAAGCATCTGGGTGCGAAGCTTATAGGCATCTTTTCCCAGAAGACACTTGATCCGTTGAATTGCTGGTGTTACATAGAATCCCCCCCGGAAGCAGATGAGTCAAGAAACCACAGGGGATGATTGGAACGCCACAGGAAATCACCCACCCTGTTACATATATGAACATATCTCTTCCTCAGTCTGTATCGGAGTCATCACGGCATTAACCAAAACATGCACAGCCCTTTGTGTAGACAAACCTACAGTTTTCATGTCAGGTGTTAAGCATAGAGCGACTGGCTGCTTGACTGCTTTATATATATTCAACATGCACTTAGTTCTTTAAGCCCCTCTTATTACACGACTCTTCAGAGTGCTGCAGAAAGTTCCATTCACATGAATGGGCCTTCCCAACGTTCGGGCCTATGTTAAATCTATATAAATCACCGGCAAAGTATATAATCACCGCTGTCAATGGCAACGGGTTGATTAACGTCTTTCATATCCCTCCGCAAGAATTCCGTTCGCTTATTGCAATGGAATTTCATTGAAAGGGAAAGTAAGCTAGTAAGACGTTGCCACGCAACACCTGAAACTGTCAAGTTCTATCTGTGTGGCGAACTATTTATTTTGTCAGCGGAAGACACAAAACGGTAGCAAAATCATTTTTAAAGATTCATTGTGTTAGGTTTCTTTTCTCTTTTTGGCAAGTAGCCGTATAATAAGCGGGATAATGTATTGTCCGCCGGTAATTATCAGAAAATAAGTCCCTTCAGGTCGAAGCAAAACCCCTCCGCTGCTCGTCAGGGTTCTGTTCTCCCTGTCGGGACTTATGTAAGGGATAATGGACGACACGGTGGTCTGTTCACAGAAGTTAATGCACGGTCGAGGTTGTAAAACGGCCCCGACGCGAAGCGGAGGGCCGTTTAAACCTCGTAAGTGCATTAACTTCTGTGAACAGACCACCGTGGAGTCCATTATCCCGCTTATTCCACTGTTGCCACTTGTGTTGTGTTCATTTCCTGTTACAATTTAAACGTTTTAATCGCTAAAACTTGTCTTGTTTGTAGAACTACTTTCTTCCAACACATATCAACTAATTTCTTAACTTGCAGGACAAACTGCCGTTACTAGTTCTAAATGGATGGTTGCTACGGCCAAAGGCCAGTCGTTAGTTCTATCTCTCCCGTTGTCAAGCGGGCGTATCCCAAGATTCTGATGAACTTTAGCTTGGAAACATCGCTATTTTACTTAGCCTGCTGTCATCCATCTAGCTAAAAGCCACCTCCGTCATATGCTACAATGTTGCCATGTTCTGAACGTCTGCATTTTACAGCTCAGATGCAACCTGACAGTTCATTTAAACTTCAGAACGAGTTCGGCGAATTAATATACAAGTGTGATACAGGCCTACAAAATGGATCTTCTTCATACACGGGTTTCCCGTTTACCAACAAAACTAGATGCGCGCGCAGCCGTGAGGCAGAAGACGCTTGGTGGCCGTCCACAACGTTATAAACTTAACCTAAATAGTCAGCTGCTGTAATCTACAATCGGATTTTTTTGTATACCCCTGTTGTCTCAATGATAATAACATATCATTTCAGACTATATTTCAAAGTTTGACGTTCATTTGCATTATTAATATAACATCGTATTTTGTCATTTTTGGCGAAGACATACATTCCGTTAGGGATATTGAACATATTTAACATTCTCTAACCATCGTGATTTCGAATTGGTCCAGTTTTCAGCACAAAAACTCATTTTATTCTTTTGCTCTTTTGCATTGCTCTATGCTGTTCTATGGTGCTTTCTGCCTCTTGGTTGCGCACGCATGTTTTCGTGACGTTGCATAGAAATCCATGTATAGGTGTGCAGATAACATCAAATTACATACAATGGGAAATTCAACCAAGCAGTGGAATAATGTCCGATAATTACCGGCGGACAATACATTATCCCTTTACTTGTGCATTATGGTTTGTATAATATTGTTTTATTTCCATTAGGCTGTTGATTAATTTGACCTTATTGTTTATTATTGATATTCTCCTTAATGTTGTCTTACCATGCCATTGTTTTTATATTATTGATTGAATGGACATTATTACAGTGCATGAAAATGCACTGTACTGTTCTTCCTAGGCTTCTTATTACAGTGCATGAAAATGCACTGTACTGTTCTTCCTAGGCTTCTTCTTATTCTTCTTCTTCTAACGCGTTTAATGCAGCTTCAACCGTTTAACGTAGAAACTTCATTCAAACTATGTTACGTAGGTCTTACTTAGGACATGGGTGCTATGTATTTTTCAGCTTTGTAACTTTTATACTTTTTAAACTATTAATTAAAAACTGTTCAAAATTTCCCCATAGACTTAACATGGGCTGATGACATCACAATAGAGCCGTTAAGCAATTAGAATCCTATGGCAGGTGTTCGGGCCACCTGGACCAACTGCCAGTCTCAGGCTTTAAGCATACAAACTGGCCCTATTAAGACTACACATCCTGTTCAACTGCTTCCTCTGCCAAAAACTGTTTCAAAATAAAAGTCCTCACTATAATATTTTACTGTTAAACAATTTAACCCTTTCAACTACTGAACTTTTTAACTGTTCAGCCATTGTAACTGTTACTTGTCATCAACTATGACTCCTACCCACTGTAGCTAGTTAGCTAAGTAGCATGGTTAGCATGCTAACATAGTTAGCATGCTAATTAGCATTTTTAGCAAAACTGCTTAAAATGATTAGCTAAGTTAGCTAAGTCACATGGTTACCATAGTTAGCATGCTAGCATGTTAGCATGCTAGTTAGCATTTTTAGCAAAACTGCTAAAAATGATTAGCTAAGTCACATGGTTAGCATAGTTAGCATGCTAGCATGTTAGCATGCTAGTTAGCATTTTTAGCAAAACTGCTTAAAATGATTAGCTAAGTTAGCTAAGTAACATGGTTAGCATAGTTAGCATGCTAGTTAGCATTTTTAGCAAAACTGCTTAAAATGATTAGCTAAGTTAGCTAAGTCACATGGTTAGCATGCTAGTTAGCATTTTTAGCAAAACTGCTTAAAATGATGAGCTAAGTCAGCTAAGTAACATGGTTAACATACTTAGCATTTTAACATTGTTAGCATGCTAGTTAGCATAGTAACTTGGTTAACATTATTATCTTTGTTAACATAGTTAGCATAACTGCTAGTAAACATTAGAGCCATTCCAAGTGTCAGTTATCGTCAACTATCTACCTAAATAATTTAACCATTTAAACTATCCACTTATTTAACCGTTCAATCATTCCAACTATATTAAACCTTATCTACCAAGTAAATCATTTACCTATATAAACTATCCACCTATTTAAGTGTTCAGTCATGCCAACTATATTAAACCTCATCTACCTAGCAACCAATATAGTTTGTTTTTACTCTGTATGATATTTGACATCATATTTTTTGCATTTTCATGCACTGTATTTCCTTCAGGAAATGCTTTTCTAGTTCTTATTCTTATTCTTCCGCTAACACATTTAATGCAGCTTCAACCGTTTAACGTAGAAACTTCATTCAAACTTTGTTACGTAGGTCTTACTTGGGACATGGGTGCTATGTATTTTTCAGCTTTGTAACTTTTATACTTTTTAAACTATTAATTAAAAACTAATCAAAATTTCCCCATTGACTTAACATTATGATTATGGCATCACAATACGGCCGTTAAGCAATTAGAATCCTATGGCAGGTGTTCGGGCCACCTGGACCAACTGCCAGTCTCAGGCTTTAAGCATACAAACTGGCCCTATTAAGACTACACATCCTGTTCAACTGCTTCCTCTGCCAAAAACTGTTTCAAAATAAAAGTCCTCACTATAATATTTTACTGTTAAACAATTTAACCCTTTAAACTACTGAACTTTTTAACTGTTTAGCCATTGTAACTGTTACTTGTCATCAACTATGACTCCTACCCACTGTAGCTAGTTAGCTAAGTAACATGGTTAGCATAGTTAGCATGCTAGCATGCTAGTTAGCATTTTTAGCAAAACTGCTTAAAATGATTAGCTAAGTTAGCTAAGTCACATGGTTAGCATAGTTAGCATGCTAGCATGTTAGCATGCTAGTTAGCATTTTAAGCAAAACTGCTTAAAATGATTAGCTAAGTTAGCTAAGTAACATGGTTAGCATAGTTAACATTTTTAGCAAAACTGCTTAAAATGATTAGCTAAGTTAGCTAAGTCACATGGTTAGCATGCTAACATGCTAGTTAGCATTTTTAGCAAAACTGCTTAAAATGATGAGCTAAGTCAGCTAAGTAACATGGTTAACATACTTAGCATTTTAACATTGTTAGCATGCTAGTTAGCATAGTAACTTGGTTAACATTATTATCTTTGTTAACATAGTTAGCATAACTGCTAGCAAACATTAGAGCCATTCCAAGTGTCAGTTATCGTCAACTATCTACCTAAATAATTTAACCATTTAAACTATCCACTTATTTAACCGTTCAATCATTCCAACTATATTAAACCTTATCTACCAAGTAAATCATTTACCTATATAAACTATCCACCTATTTAACTGTTCAGTCATGCCAACTATATTAAACCTCATCTACCTAGCAACCAATATAGTTTGTTTTTACTCTGTATGATATTTTACATCATATTTTTTGCATTTTCATGCACTGTATTTCCTTCAGGAAATGCTTTTCTAGTTGTTTATTATTGCTTTTCCCCTCATTTTCATTGCTTATTTTTATTAGGCTATTGATTGAATTGACATTGTTGTTTATTATTGCTATTCTCCTTATTATAGTTTGACCAACATTCTAATCTGTTCCCTGTTAAATTTTAAATATTATGTTGTTTTTGTATTTGTGTGTCGCTTTGCACAACTGCCTTATTGCCTTATATCAAATGACAATGTCTCGTAGTCTCATGAGAGATTCAAAGCTGTCCCCTCAGTCTGCCTCGAATGACTCCACCTGTTTAAGTGAGTCCTCACACACACTCAAAGGAGAGTCTCCAAAATTGTGTATTGTCTGGGCGCCCCATGTTACCTCTCTGTTGAAATCAATAAACAGGCCTCGTCAGCCAGCCTTTAAATGCCACGTTCCCGATGGCAGCAGGCAGATGAAGGCCACTTCTGAAATCACATAAGTAATAGCCATTTTGGGGGGTATTTGACAACAGGCCTGGATTGAATGGGGGAAAGACTTGTTTGAAAAGAATGACAACCTTTCACAGTGAGAGAAAAGGGTAAAATGAGCAAGCACTCTACCTTTCTGTTTGTGCTGCTGGAATTCCATATTTTATTCAGAAATCCCGCTCATTCGTACAGCATAGGAACAATGGACTACACATGTTTGAGTGTATTATCACACCAACCATCAGCTTCAGATCGCAGATCACTGACCTCTTTGTGCTCCTACATGGTGACGAATGGCGGCATGATTAAGTGTTGATGAATGGAGACTGAATTCTGTGCCTCCCTGCATTTCCCCACCCATCCTCTGGAGAATGTGTCAGCTGTAGCCAGTTGTTCCTCGTCGCTGCTGAGCAGGTCAGTCTGAGGACCACCCTGCCCTGTAATTTGTAATCAGCTGGAGGAGCCGCTCCCCTCATCGGCCAGGGCTCATGGCAACAGGACAGCAAGTGGACGCTGCTCAGCTAAAGGTCCATGAGGTGAGCAGGGGGTGTAGTGGTAAATTAAGAAGTGGACTATGAACTATGATTTCTGTGATCCCGGTGAGGTGGACTGTGCCATGCGGTATCGGATTTTTAAAAAAGGCATTCAGAACATGTTTGATGATGGTGGAGGTTATTGTCCAATGTTTATAACAATACCAGTGGTATTAAATGGTTCCTAGAGTGTTGATGAGTGTACATATTGCAAATGTGGATAATACAGTGTGATTTTAGAATGTTAAAAGTTGCAATTGGTGAATAAACTCTTCTGATTGGTGGATAAACTCTAATAAGAGGTGGATAAACTCTATTTCTGAAATTTCAGAGGTGGATAAACTGTGTTTACTTGCGTTTAGCCTCCACAACAGCCCTGGAGGTGAGAAGAGGTTTCCACACAAGTTCAGCAGAACATTAACACACAAATTAACAGGTGGGTTTGCCGGCCTCTTGAAGTGTTGGAACTTCTTCTCCCTATACCCTTTACTTTCTGGCCCTGTTGGAGTGTTATACACTTCTTCTCCCTATACCCTTTACTTTTTGGCCCTGTGGTGTGTGAGAAAGGTCAGACATAAAGGGCATATGGATTCAGAGAACAGCCTCTGCTGAAAACTGGTGAATGAGTGCTGAGAAAGAACAAGCCAAATTGTCGATTACGGAGGTTTTAAATCAGTGGTCAGCGGCCCACCGGTGGACTGTTAGGGTGTTGCTGATGGTCTTTGACAATGCATTAAAGAATGTATAGTCATTGAGAGTCACTATTTTTTTATTTAGCAGTCTTCAGGTTGCTTCCTTTGTCAGAATGGCGGTCCCTGGGTCTGAGAGTATTGGATTCAGAACTTATTATTTTTATATACATGTGATTTAGGTCCGGATTCCTCTAAGTTTCTGAATAGTTTAGGGGGATAGACCAAATATATTCTTTTTGGATCACTAGCTCTTGTTGTGATTATTGTGAAAATTTGCTCTTTGATTTATTTGGTTGTTATTGTACACCAATCATGTGTAGCTATTTTTCATGACTTATGAAGAAATCAGTTAAATCATATATCTAGTCATGTACCGGCTTATTTGGATCTGACTAACTTTGATGAAACAATTGTATAATCATTTACATTTTGTGCATTTCCCAGGAATATTATGATTTTGCAGTGTTTCACTGTTCAGCATGGCTGCGTCAGTAGCTATCTGCTCCGGATTGCCAGGTTGCCACTAATCAGGGTCTGATTCAGTGTAGTCCACGTGAGATGGGATGACCAACGCCATCTCCCATCAGCCTGGAAGGATACTTAAACCCGAACTATTTCCTTGTCTAGTTAGAGCAGCTGATGGATCTTTAGGTGAAGTCATGCTGTCTCTCCCTTGATGCGCATCATTGTAAATAAACTCCGTTCCTGATTTTTCATACTACATACTATGTTCTGACTGGGTCTCTATTAAATCTATGGTATCAAAATTACCATCAGGTCACAATCAGTAAAATTCCTGTTTATCAGGTGGGCATATAGAGTAAAGTAAAGTGACTCGTATCCCAAATGACACTGACTCAGAACAGCAGGTCTGGGCATTGAACCCAGGCCAACCAGTTATCAGGCCAGCAACATGATCCTGGCTCTACTGTGCACTTAAAAAAACAATCTTTCAACATGTCTGAAACTATAAACTAAAGCCTAGAATGCATCAACCAAATTTCAATTTGATCAATTAGTTGTTGATGAACCACGTTTTTTTTATTATTATTATTATTATCTTACTACTGTGGCAGTAGTCCATTACTGAACATCCTGATTGAAGGGCGGTAATCCCATGCTTCCTCTGCCTTCTCTGGTGGTAATAACTGCACAATAACAGTGTTAGTGAGACGCAGGTGACATAGCTTCTCTCATCTTATTCATTATTTAGATGTTTATTATTATTATTTATTATAATGGAAATGGTTTCATATAATGTATCTTTGAAACAGGAGTGAGTGGTTTTTATATTAAACATTCAAACAGCTCAAACTGAAATGTCCTTTGTGTGAGAGGCAGACTCATTGTAAATAATCATTAATTATCACAATGTGCAGACAGTGCTTCTTCTCTGAGGTTCATACTATAAAAATACTCAATAGCTGTCAAGCTGACAGCTATCAATGCTCAATATCTGGCATGTCAAGATATATGAGTGAGATGCACTTTAAATCTCTACACAGATGGATTATCAGCAGGGTTCATGTAAAGATGACCATCATGCATTAGGTTGTGCTAAGGTGAGGAATTCCTCATCTTTGTAGGCATATTCGTCCCCTTAGAATTATAAGGTTCTATCTGACATTTTTGTCAAAATTGAGTTATTGACATATTCTTATTCTGTGACACCTTAAGAAGATGAGGTGAGGTGTTTCTTGTAGCTGTATGCATTTTTGGACATTATATCTAAAGAGGTTTGTTCCACTTATCAGTATAACTCTATGGAATTCTAAAACTTTGAAGCTCAATATCTCAGAACTACTCAGAACGTAGATAGAACCCTATAATTCTAAGGGGACGATATCCTACCGAAGCTTTCCGACCTGTTTTTTCACTGTCACTGAATAGCCTTTATACTTTACCAGGGCCCGTTCATGTGCCGTTGATCCTGTTAGTCAGAGAGGAGGGCCTTGCACTGGGTTTGGGATCAATCTAGATGGCCACACAGGTCACATTTGTCTTTGCCAGGGCCTTTATCACAGAGCATGAAACCAATCCAGATTGCATTATCAATCATGCTTAGAAAGGGGGTCAACACCTATTTATATTTTAGTTTTTCTAAAAGTAGTCAAATTAAAGGAGTTTGCGAGGACAAATATTGGATAATAAGCCAGAATATAATTGGAAAGCAATGACAGTAAGGTGAGATTGAAATCAGATGAAGAGGCAGGAGGCTAGGAGATGTGTAAAGGAGATGAGTCGATAATCATTTTGTGGAAAGGATTCTATACCGGTTATGGAGGTCCAGTTTGATTACTGTTTGCTGTCCAGACTGGCTGAATGGTTTTGTTTCCCCACTGAGCTGACCTTTAACAGGTATGTGGCTCACCGCTCTCCTTCTGGGTGCAAATGTTCATCAGCTACTCTACTGTACGGCTCAATTGCAGTATGCTGTTTGTACACACACACACACACACACAGAGGGAGAGAGAGAGAGGGGGCAGAGAGAGAGAGGGAGGGAGGGAGAGAGAGAGAGAGAAATGTGCAGTGTGCAAATGATGTAGTCATCTCTTGCTGAGCGACTTAAGCGCTTTGCCTATTGATCAGGGGAGGTGGTCATTACAGGATTGCACTAAGATGCATTCACACACAGCACCTCAGCCCCCCAAGTCTCACCTCGTGATGGGTAACTCCCTCCTCTTCCTCCGGACGGTTACCATGGCATCTTATCTGATGGTCACGAGTTTCACATGTGCCCCCGCCCCCACATGCCTCTTCCATTAAGCTTAAAACATTACATCAGGGATGATGATGATGATGATGATGCTCATCTCAGCTAGCCTCAGCTCCTCCATGCATCAGGGTCTGGTATTGAATTATATACAAGCTAAAAACATGACCTATAGGTTCTTTAGCTTAACTGCCCCCAGGTACCTCCCTCTCGTTTAAACAAATGACTTAAAATGTTTTAAAGGAAGCTAATGTCTCGGGTCAGTAATGGGTCAGTCCAGCCAAAGACAGATGACTTCATATTCATAGTGCATGCAGGCAATTACCTCTAGTGGAAAGTGACCCACTCAGAGTGCTGAAATGTGCATATTGTGTTTAACAGGCAGGCTACGGCAGGCACGGAACTGAAGCGTTCCATTCTCAGAGTGTTAAAATAGGTTTTGAAGTTTTGGTTTTGTTTTTTCGAACGTATGTGCTGCTGTCATGTCCTATTAATTATAGTGGACGCTAATTGTTGTTGTTGTAATCATACCCTCCACGAACGGAATGCTTTAATTATGTGCCTGGTGTAGCCTGCCTGCTACTTTTATCATAAGGCTACACACAGACAGGTTTTGTAGGATAGATATTGTCAACAAGGTCTTCAACAATCGTTTCACTTAATTGTATTTTTCAGTTTCAATGTTTCTTTCGATGTTTCTCAGTGCTACTTTATCCCATGATGTGTTGATGACGTATTCAGTATTATAATATTATCAGTATGCACTCTGCTCGCACCACGAGATTCATATGAGTCTGTTTTCTCCACTGCTCTTTCATCTCTGGCCCTTGGCACAGAAACTCATCAAATTTCCACCCACCACTTGACAAAACAAAAGGCTAATGTAATATATTTATTTTCCGACCCTGGCTTTATTTTCAGAGCTGTGACCAACAGGGATGAAGATCCATGTGGAGTGGCGTGTGAGTCCGGGGAGGGTCCTGCCTCAGCTCTCCTCTTTGTAATGGCCCCTCATCAGTGGACCATTTCTCTGCATTATTCAGAGCCAAACAGCCTAGGTCTCTCTCTCTCCCTCTCTCTTTCTTTCTTTCTTTCTCTCTCTCTCACTCTCTCTCACTCTCTCTACATGCCCACCACTAAAAAAAAAAAACACTTCTGCACCTCGCATTGAAGCTCCACTTTGCTGAACACAAAGACAAAGGACCTGGCACACATGTGTGTCTCCCAAGTCCCTTCCAGTATTAAATATTAATCTCGGCATAATTTCTGCTGCTCCCAAAGAGGAGCGGAGAGCAGCCTCGTGGCCATCAGTGAGTTATGTGCTTGTCCCAGTGGCAAGACGTTTGTCAAAATCAATTCTTAGTCAGGCAAGAGAAACAGCCGGTGTTTAAAAGCTGCGTTTCAGCGCTGCCTGCCCCTGCTGACACACCTCTGGGCCCGAGCGCAGGCTCCAGGCTCGCTGATTCATATAGCTCCGCCTCTTCATTGTGGCCCTGGATGTGTGTGTGAGGGTGTTATTGTGTTTTATGGTCCATTGTAAGTGGAATTTTTCTTTTGAATGTTGTTTGTGTGTGTATGCCTCATCTTATCTACTGTGTTGTTGAAGGATACTCTGCAGTGATTGTGTGTTTGTTTATGTGTATGTGTGTGTGTGTGTGTGTGTGTGTGTGTGTGTGTGAGAGAGAGAGAGTGTGTGTTTGGATGATATCTGTTGGTCTAGTGTTGTAAATACATGATGCATATTCATGGCAGTGTTTTGATCATATGAAATGCTTTTTTTAGCGTTGTTTGTGTGTTTTGTGGTGTGCTGCTTGCTCAGAGGTGGTTGTTGGAGCCTGCTGCATTTACAGTCAAGCATTATTCATGTGCTGTGCAGGCCCAGGCCTGGCTGCACAAGACACAAGACATCAAAGCCCAAAGATGCACATCCAGCCCTCATCTCCCCTCTCTCTCTCTCTCTCTCTCTCTCTCTCTCTCTCTCATAGGAGTGTGCTCCTCTCCTTTTGAATCTCTCCCCCTTTCACTTCTCATCTCTCACTTCATTGAGTGATGCCCCACCCCCTCCCTATCCAACACACACACACACACACACACACACTCGGAGGGTTACCTGACACAGCAGATAAGCCTCTGAGGGCTGCAGGCCCCCACTGGGTGTGCAGTAGAAGTGAATTACAGCGGCGTTCCGCGTTATTAAACATGACACTCCGCTAAGATAATGGAGCCTTTCTTCATCCCCATTTGAAATCCTAATCTCATTTCTTTGATTAATGGGCTCTGATCTGCATATCAAGGGCCCTCACTAATTTACTCTGGCAAATCCTCTTTCATGATGCGCTTGCAAAATCATAAAGAAAAAGAAATAATGTATGGGCCTATATTTATATATCTATCCCTATGATCCTCCTTGTGCTCTTCTAACATCTTGTCAAATGATGCATTCAGAGTTAGAATGAGCCGTTGACTGTTTTGCCGATGGAGCGCATTACAGAGGCTACTGGTCACTGTGTCGCTGATGGAGCACATTACTGAGGCTACTGGTCACTGTGTTGCGATGGAGCGCATTACAGAGGCTACTGGTCACTGTGTCGCCAATGGAGTGCATTACGTGCCACCATGTTGTGCTCCATAGGGAGCCCAAATGTATGGTTCTGTGTGGAATTATCATATGGTTCTGTGTGGAATCATATGTTTTGTTACAGTGACAGGATTATCTGATCCGGTGTCTATTTTTCAGTAATGTTTGAAAATCGGCACTTCACCAGCAAACTTGCAAGCAGTAGTACTTTGTTTTGGGCAGTTGTGGGAAGTTTGCTTGCTAGAATAACATAAACTGGCTGGCAGACACCTTACAAATAACCTCTGATTTATTTCCTGGTTACAATAATGATATTGTTGGCATATTCTAAGCAAGAAAAGGCCAAACAAATGGCATATTTAAACACGGTAGTCCATGGCGTTCGCCACTCTAAGTAGCGCTACGGTGGTGAGCAGACACAGCATGAGACGCACAACTGACAACGGTTCGGTGTTCAGCAATGACGTTGATTCAACGCAGAACCATAAACCAGCCTTTAGCTAGACTGAGGGATTGAGAGGGTGGGGGTCGGGTCTCCACTTCCCTCCTGCCCACTCCTGTCTCTCCTGTACTCCCCTGCGGGCACACCACCCCTCCGCTCTGGTCACTCCAGCATCAGGAGCAACGTGTGACCTTTCCAGCTCAGTGGAGCCAGCCAGGCCTGGGGAGAGCTGAGGAGAGATGGAGAGAGGTGGAGAGAGATGAGGAGAGGTGGAGAGAGATGAGGAGAGATAAAGAGAGGTGGAGAGATATGGAGAGAGGTGGAGAGAGATGGAGAGAGGTGGAGAAATATGGAGAGAGGTGGAGAGAGCCAGGGAGAGGTGGGGAGAGAGATAAAGAGAGGTGGAGAGAGATGGGGAGAGATGGAGAGAGATGGGGAGAGATGGAGAGAGCCAGGGAGAGGTGGAAAAAAATGGAGAGAGATGGGGAGAGAGATAAAGAGAGGTGGAGAGAGATGGAGAGAGATAAAGAGAGGTGGAGAGAGATGGAGAGAGGTGGAGAAATATGGAGAGAAGTGGAGAAATATGGAAAGAGAGGTGGAGAGAGATGAGGAGAGGTGGAGAGAGATGGGGAGAGATGAGGAGAGATGAGGAGAGGTGGAGCGAGATGGGGAGAGGTGGAGAGAGATAAAGAGAGGTGGAGAGAGATGGGGAGAGATGAGGAGAGATGGGGAGAGATGAGGAGAGGTGGAGCGAGATGGGGAGAGGTGGAGAGAGATGGAGCTCCCCTCCATCTGATAGGCCTCCTTGCTGCAGGCCTCGTCAGTGAGATGGGGTGGGGTCGGCAGACAGGCACTATCTGGAGTTAATAAAGGTGCTCATGGATGTGTGTGTGTTTGTGTGTGTGTGTGTGTGTTTGGGTGTTTGGGTGAGAAAAGGAGACACAGACCACAGAGAGAGAGAGAGAGAGAGAGAGAGAGAGAGAGAGAGAGAGAGAGAGGAGGGCGGTAAGGTGGTTGTGGATGCTCTTTCTCTCCATCTTTCTCTTCCTCTCTCTCGTTAATGCGAAGGTGACTTGGAAGGAAAGTTGAAGCTGGCAGCAACATCCCACGGTGGCTCTCCGAGGAGCAGCAGTGGACATCTTGTGGTTCAAGAAGAACATTTTCTAACCCTGCCAGGATTTTCTGACCCTTTTTGCCGAGGGGGAGAGAGCCCGTAAAGTAGGAGGAAACAGGGAAAGACTCATTCTTGTTTCTGTCTCTCTCTCTCGCTGCAGCTTCAGAAGTCTACCGTTGATTTGTTTGGTTCTTTTTATGCAACAACAAAACAAACAAAATGGTTGACCCTCACATGGGTCCAACAGAGTGAGGCAGAGGCAAACACTTAACAATCTACACAAAGAAGACAGCAGCTGTCCAACTCTCCTCAGCATGTTACCTTGATAAGCAAGGTCTGACCTTTTCTATCTGGTGTTTAGTGTGTTGCTCTATTGTGGGGAAGAAAAGATCATCTGAAAAAGAGTTCATGGCTGCACATGATTAGTCTGCTTTCTTCTCTCTGGGATCTTCTTCTTTCAGGGAGTACTTTGTGAAACCACGGGGGAGCCAGCATGAACTGTCTTCAAATGATTGGAAAAGATATTTTGAAACAGAATTTTCCTCCCTCTTACACCGTTCCTAGTCCTCAATCTATGGCCCTTTGCCAGAGGCACAATAAGTTAATTAACCAGCTCATTTCCAGTCTACCTCAGAGGAACTTAAAAGGCAGAGATGGCTAATTTATGGGTTAATTAATAAGATGAGAGGAAGGTAAACACGCTGGGAATCAATTTTGCAACCACCGCCACAAGGTCTGCCGTTAGGAGAACTGCCACTCGAGTCCAAACAGAACATACAGTATAGACTCTCAACCCACAGCTCCGCGGATTGTTCTGGAACAAATGAAGGAGGAGGCCTAGTTGGCAGCAGCCCGAACAATGCACTTACAGCTTTGTCTGCCTGGACAATTAGGATGTGAAATGGGAGGGATCATTTGGACAGGCAAAGTAATGGTTGTCTCCATCTCTTCGCCTCCTCAGACCCAGAAATGAGCAGTTGTGTGGTTAGATGGGAAAATACTAATAGGGCTTGATGTCTCCTGCAGTCTGGACGTGCGACACGTGGCTACCTTTCTCAAAACTATTTTGTCATTAATGCTATAGTGCAGTTTCAGTTTTTGTCGTTTTCAAAATGTACACACTGTTCTGGGTTATGCTAACAATTATGGCTAAAGTGGTGAAAAAGAAGAGGGTTGAATACAAGTAGTAAGCATGTAAATGGAACATTAGCCAGCCGATCACTCTGCGGTAACTGAATGGCAAGTCGACTTTGCTTATTGCATGGCATGTGTGTCACTGAGGTGGGCATAGCAGACTGCGGCTCCTTTGTCTCCCGGCAGAGACCCTTTCCTTCGAAGAACAGCAGCCTGGCACACACACAAAAAAATTCTGATTACGATCATGCAAGCTAAATTACTTTGCAGATGGAGAAAATAACCTGGCTAAGATAATGAACGGGTGAAGCCTCAGCATGATTGGCACTCCAAGCATAAATAACCTGGAATTATCCATAATAACCATGGTAACAGCATGGTAATTGCCAGAAAGTTCTCCTGTCTTGGAAGGGGGAGAAAAGACGAAGGAGAAATTAGTCCTTGCGCAGTTAAGTCTCCATTAATTGTATGCATTGTGTGCATTTATTTATGTGACCAAAGGCCTGCAGACATTCAGTCTCAGAGGGGTCCATTCTCTTGCCCAGAATGAAAGTAATTAGCACGGGGACTTCCCCCACCCCTTAAAAGATGGAACCAGATCCTGCCATAATCCACAAAGCCACCGATAAGGCAGGATGAGGCCCAGGAAATAATGTGAAATGCCAACATTAAAAAAAAAATAGAAAAAACTATTCACTCCCAACAATGTGTTCTTGCTGCTGTATGGCCTCTATGAGACTGCAGGCTCTTTTCTACTCCACAGCAGCTGTGGGAAGGATTTATGGTTCTGTTCCTCTGGTTGCTATCAGTGGAGAGGGCCAGGCGAGGGGAGTGGGTGATGATATGGGGCTAGAGAGGTGGAGCTGGTGCAATCGACTCTTTCCACACAAAGCTCCAAGATTAAATGGAAAACATTCATTCTGAAGACATTCAGTGCTGCACTATGTATTATTGGCCTTTTTTTCATAGAAAACTATCTAGAACTAAACACAAATCTTTCACAGCTGTTTTGAAAGCTGTTTCATAGCTGTTTCGTACTCTATTTTATATCTTTGAACAAGATGCATGGAATTGTACAATTACGTTCAGCTTTTATAAGCTTAACTGCATAATTAGCCATACACCCTGTGGAATGAGGACATTTAAATAAGTACAGTGGTTACCTCGCTTCTGAGAGTTGCACAGAGACTGCGGAGCCATGCAGCAGAGACTTGATATCCATTGCTCTCTGACTATTGCACATAGTATCCACTGGCAGGATGAAATAGTGCCAAATCAGGAAAACGACAGGTCTCAACATCGTCTCCTGGGCGTGAGCGCTTCATGGAACACATGCATCCAAAATACATCGTACAGTAGAGGGGCTCCAGTGACTAACGCTGAGTTTTTGATCGGAACTGAACATGAGCGTTTTGGGGGGCTTTGTGCCTTCAGTGCCAGGCTCTTCTCCATGCCTGTTCTGCAGAAGGCGTAATCCTCCGATTATTAAACATATTATGCAAATGGACATTTTCAGCGGCGTCTATTCTCTCGGCAGCCTTTAGGCGACGGAGAATGTTCGGCATCCACAGAGTGGGGGCGCGCTGCAGACGGGCGGAGAGGGAAAAAGGGTGGAGTAAGGAATGAGATGAGCGTTGGGAATGGGGAAGAGGGGGTGGAGACACAGAGCGCTGGACATTAGGGGGTACGTGAGGCTCAGAATCCACAGCCATGTCCGTATGGGCAGAACTCGCTGAACAAGACAGGACCAGTCAGACTCTCCGAGAGCACTGTCAGATCAGATGAAGATTTAAGCAAAGCTTCTCATTGCTGATAGCGCTGAGATGGAAAACCAGCTCCACCCAGTAACCCCACCACCCCACCCATCCACACACACACACATCCCTGTAGGGGGACAGTGCCGGGCTTTGTTCCCCCTCTTCATTGCTCGCATTCCCAGAACAGCCAGGCCTCAGTGGCCGGCCCAATTCACAGAGGGAGGGACAGGGCCCAAATCCAGCCCCCAGGCCGCCCCTTTCACCCCCAGAGTCAGGGCCATGGCTTTGGGATTAATTTAATGAAGCAGGCTCTGGCCCAAACAATGGCAGTGGACAGAGGTGCAGCACTGCTGCGAGGTAGTACTTATCGGACTGAGTGGGCATTTGAAAGACAGGCCTCATTATATGAGAGGGTGGGCTGGGCATTATGAGAGAGGAATGCAGCATTTCTCCAACTATAGGAATATAATCAACAGTCTATAACCTAGGGTTATGGCAGCAGCAATATAGACATACAGTTAAACATCTGTATTTCTTCCCAGAGATGGTTGGAGGGACTAAAGTAGCAAAAGTAGCACACACATTATGAAAGGGTGGAGCGACCAGACCACAAAACACCTGGAAACTTTTGTGAAATCTTTTAATGCTCAAACCTTATTACTTTTGCAAACCTGATTTTAGCGATTGAATAGGATAAATGACGACAGGCTCAGTTGTACCCTAAACAGCCTATCTGCTATTTCCTGAACGAGTAGTAGGCCTAGGCTATGCCTCTGATTGGTGAGCGGCTCAGGATGCCTGAACAGTCGTCAGAGTAGGGGGGAACAGTCGTCAGAGTAGGCTACCTTCTACCACTGAAAAGGTATGGCTAATGGAGTGAAAATGAAATCTAATCGAATGAACACGTTTAAGTAGGCTACAGGTGTAGTATTTGTGGAACCAATCTGTGATTCCCTGATCACAATGATGGCAATTATATCTGATTTAGCCTAGCCTATTCACCACAAGTCCAATTTTGCACAGTTGGTAGGCTAACATTATCCATAGCCTACAGTTAGCTTGCGAGTACAATGAGTTTCTAAAGTGTGCTATTAAGCCTGCTGTTACCTCCCTACCAGACACTTTCTTATGTTTAACTGCCAATGCCAATGAAAAAGAAATAATTCGACCTGACCGATCATCAGACTCATTCATATCAGTGAACTGAAACACCAACAACAAACCCTGACACAGTCCCCATAGATGGATATACATTTCTTTTAGCCAGGTTCAAGTAAGAAAGCTCAAAGGACGAGACGGACATGCTTATGCGTTAACAGTTGACTACGGGGGTTTTCAAAGGGCAGAACTATACAACCTATAAAAATAGTTAGCTCACCAAACTGCAACCTTCTGTGTCATCACACAATGTTAGCCTTTACGAGTTGAAATGGTAACTAATTCACTGGTAGAATAAACTAGCAATAAGAGCATGCAAATAATAAGCCAATATTATACCAAATGAAATTGCTAGACTATTAGAAAGCACCTGATATGAGCTGGACATTGAGGTCAGTGATTTAATGTTAGGCCTATCTCTTGTGCATCAATACACGAATCCGGCGAAACTACTGGAAGTAAGCGGGCGCCATTACTGAGCTGTTGCTGCGTAGCATTGCGCCATTACTGAGCTGTTGCTGCGTAGCATTAACAGCCCGCGATTTACGACTGTCTCACTACTTCTTTTATAATGTCGAGTGGGAAAACATGTTCCGTTTTCAATTGTTCCAATAGCAGCAATAAAATTACCAGTTGGAACAAAAGAAAAATGTGAGATACACAAAATACCCCGGGTCGACTGCCCCAGTCTGGTAGCCTAACGTTACCATACGGTTTGCACAGATAGCAGTTAGCTGTACCTTACCCTTTCCTTTTGAAATGTGAAAATTAGATAAACAATGGTCACAAATGAAAAACATGAATTAGTTTATTTAATATCCATTCATTTATTTATTGTTTCCAAATGGACAGATATTTTTATAGTTTCCTCGTTAGCTAGCCTAGCTAGCATAGTTATTGCTGACGTTAGAGCTACAGTAGTTAAGTAGATATAATATCAACCTAGTCCCAATTATGTCTTTATTTCCTCATTCTTACTCTAAGCTATTTTCATAAATAATCTGTAAGATCGCTTGTACCTTCATCTGTGACCGGAGGCCACTGTCTAACATCATCAACCCAACAAGCCATGCTGCCTGGCTGTAGCTGTCATTGAGGGTGCGTTATCACATAGACAGTAAAAGGTGACAACGGAGGTTCGTTTACATACCAGTAACAGCTCAGTAATGGCGTCGCCACAAGATGGCAGCCTCCACAGAACGCTCGTCGGATTCGTGTATTCACCTTATTCCGCGCGCAAACATGGGGGCGCTAGCTTTGCCCACATTGTCTCCGATTGAGCAGTACATCCATTGCGATACATTGAGATAGCAGAGCTCTATCGAGATGATTGGCATCATATATTATGGGTCATCCTAAAGTTAGGAACGTTTATTTAGGATTTTGGTGACTTAAGACATTTCTGTTATACAGCTTTCCTACATGTATCTGAAGTTAGGAAAAAACTGACTTTGGAGCGGCTGTTCTGTAAGTTAGCCTCTCTATCCTCTTCTGCCGTGTTATCCCAATGAAGCTAACTACACGTAGCTAGCCGACCGGAAGTTGAAAGACAACGTGGAATTTAAAAAAAATGGGCGGGGCTGAATAAGGTGAATAGCCTGACGTTGTCATACTCAAATTCTAGTCAGAATAGGGAGGGAAAGTAATCTCATCGCCACCTACTGGTTGTGTTCCTAGAGTTTAGCAGAGTGGATGGGATTTTGTTTTTAGAAAAAATATATCTCGGTGCACATTGGGATCTTAATTTAATGCTTTCCATATGTTAGGCACTGGGGTCAGCTCTATTGCTTCTAGTGGTCATACCTTATTTTTAGGATCAGTTGAATTGTTGATCAACAGGGCTGAGTATTGCCACCGGCTCCGCCAGCCAGCCCCCCACCTAATGGTAAAAGTTATTGTGCCGTCAATATCTCCCACAACACTCGTTAGCTAAATCTAAGAGATACTTAGCAGGGTAGGCTATTAGGAAAAACTGATATTTCCCCTCCATTTTTAAAAATAATTCTGTTGAACACCGATATGCTACAAACATGTTATAAACAGCTGGGAAAGGCTGTCGCAAATCCCTCGAACAGGTGGTCAATCAGAGATTTCAAACGAACGAAGGAACAACATGTCACAATGCAACACGTTTTCCCTTGATAAAAGTGAAACCATGAGTTTTTCCACATCTCAACTTTGGCCAAAGTTTTAAGAAATAATCGTTTTCAGTGATAAAACCTCGTTGAAATAATATGCATTTTTCCATATGGGGTCTTAGAAGCCATCTGTCTCCTTCTAGCCACAGCATTTTTGTTGCAAACAAAATCAACCAAAAATCAAAGTGTGCTCAGATGACGTGATAGACGAGGCGCTGTTGCTCACCTGCCCATCATCGTAAAGCCTGATTTGATTGCGCCGAACAGCTCTGGTTCGAGCATAGTTGTTTCACAACGGAACAATGCCAGACCGAACTTCCCGACCTCAAATGTTGTGGGCGGAGCTAAGTTCAGCTGGCACATAGGCTAGTGCATCAACCTAGCTGTTTAACTAATTTGATATAATTGCTGATGACAGTCACTCAGAGGCTATTTACTGGGGTGTATGATATATGTTGGTGATAACACCTACATAACCATTTTTTAGTGTCCCTAACACCATTCAAAAATAATTAATAAAATAAATAAATGGGCTACAGTTCAAACAATCACTTTTAGTTTGACAGGAGAGTGAAGGATCACCGCACACTGGTGGGATTTCTTTGCTGATTTTATTTAGTTTTATTTTCACTAAATAAAATCAGCAAAGAAATCCCACCAGTGTGCGGTGATCCTTCACTCTCCTGTCTATCAATTGATGACTGCACCTCACCAGCATCTGGAAGGCTGTGCACGGGAATTTCATCCTAATCACTTTTTGTTTGTTCGTGTAGGCCTATTCTGAAATATATTTAAACTGGGCTGAACTGCCACTTCTTGGTACGAAATCCACTGTCAGCAGCCTATTGAACTGCTGTGTCCCAGACAGTCCTGAAAAAGGATTATATAGCATGTATAGATGGCCAAAATAATTAGCTTATATTATGTTAACTAGCTGAACAACACAGGTGACGACTACTGCATAATTTCATGGAGTGCTGAAATGTACTATTTTTTACCATTTCTGAACTGTGATATTCAGCAAATATGTCTTGTGGTTGTAAACTTGTGCACAGACCCAGAGCTGCATCATGTCAGAAAACAAGGGAGTGGGCATTCCTTAAAACCATGTTTTTTGAAAGCTTTAAACCATAGCTCTCCTTGTTAAGTGCTAATGTCTCTTCTAAATATTAAAAAACTGAACTCCCAGCCTGGTCCTCTAGTTTTGGAAATTCATTCTTCCCCATGAAAATGCATCTAAACATCTCCACGTGACCTGACAATTCCATTGTCCAAGTCAGTGACAGAAAAAAGACATTCTTTCACCACAATAACCTTTGACCTCTAACAGCTACTCAACTCCAACAGTGCCAATTGACTTATCACTTCAGTCTCCATGAACAGGAACTCCAAAGCAGTTCATGTTTTTATTAATACAATCTAAAGTGCTTGTGTGCTCCATAACAATAGTGCCTATATTCCTGTATGTACTGTACATGTGTGTTTACCTCTCCTCTTTGTGGGTGTGGGGGTAGACGTGTGGAGGGCCAGTCACCCCCCCCCCTCCTCCCCACACACACCCTGTGTTGGCCCCCAATCCAAAAGAATTGGAGCAGACATCTCAGGCGGTGCCAGCGGCCCCATGCTAATGGGCATGTGGTGGGGAGAACATCCCCCAGAGGGACACGGAGCTGCAGCAAATCACAAGGACGTGCGCACAAATATGACATCTTACCCGCTGCTGGCATCACAAATCATTCACACCAGGATGTGTGCCCATCCACACACGCACACAGATCCACACCCACACACATCCGCACCCACACAAACACACACACATACACACATGCAAACACGCACAAGGACATGTACACACGCGCACACAAACAGCAAAACACACATGCACACACACACACACACACACACACATGCAGACACACACAAGGATGCACACACACAATCACTCACACACACACACACACACACACACAAACACACAGATGCAGACACAAACAACAAAATCTACCCAAATGGGCTGTGACACGTAGGCCCCACCCGGCCCTTTCTCTCCTCTGCTCTCCACTGCATCCATTTTGTGCATAAAAGCAGGTGAGTCAAAATGCGTTTTGTGTGTGTGTGTGTGTATGTGTGTGTGTGTGTGTGGGGGGGGGGGGGGCAGAGCTATGAGCACCATTAGGAGTGTTGCTGCTGCATGTGTGGGGTCACTAGTGGTAATACATCTTTGGGAGTGATCCTGAGCTTTCACACTGGGGTACTCAGGCCTGGTGGATGTCAGTGGCAGCCAGCTTTCCTTCTGTAGGTGACTGCAGGGTGTGTGTGTGTGTGTGTGTGTGTGTGTGGAGGGGGGTGGGGTGCAAGGCGGCTCCCCTCCTAAGCAGAGAGGTGGGCGGGCAAACAAGTGTGATGTGGACAGGAATGAAGCGCGACAGCTCGGCTAAGGACGAAGGAAGGAGCTTATTTCATGGCTGATTTGTTTTAATATCTGGAGCAACAGCAGGAGAGTGCAGGGCAGAGAGAGAGAACACTGTGGAGAGAGAGAGAGAGAGAGAGAGAGAGAGAGAGAGAGAGAGAGAGAGAGAAAAGAGAGGAGGAGTTGAGGGGCTAAGAGAGGGATGAGAGCTTTGGAAAGGATGAGACTGGGGAATGGTGTGAGAATGAAGAGCTCTGGAGAGAGAGAGAGAGTTTAGAATGGATGAATGAGTGTTGGCAGGTGGTCAAGGCTGATTTGAGGAGAAAAAACAACTTGAAAACAAGGAGAGAGAAGAGATGAAAAATAGAAAAAGAAAATGAAGAGGAGGGAAGGGTAAAGCACAGTGCTCCAGGTGTCTTTGCCTTTACAAACCTTGCTTGAAAACACTGTTCTCCTTCAAACAGTTCAATATTTTAGACGTACCGGTACAGTAAAAATGGCTGCATTCAGCTCTAAAAGCACTTCTGACTGCAATTACTGTCCATTAAAATTCAAAAGTGTCCTTGTCTCTATTGGTCCCCGTTTAGCTGTGTGTGTGAGTCATCTTGCTCTTACTTTTTCTTTTTTTTTTTTTGGGGGGGGCTCATAGGGCCATTGAAATAGCCCTTTTTCTAAACTCCTAGTCTTTGAACAGTGTTTGGAGCAATCCGAATGAAATTCTCTTTGCCTATCCACCACCCTTTTTTTGTTTCGCATGTAAGTGTGGCTTTTGAAAATCCATCGCAGATTCCCAAGTACCCATCCTCCTTTTTGTATGGTCGCTGGAGCGCTGAGCTTGGAGTATGTTGGGGGAGAGCCAAAGAGAGGCGTCCTTGAGCGCACTCCAACAACAAAGAGTGCTCCCGCATAATGCACTGCATCTCTTCCCATCCAATTCGCCACTGGTGTCATTGGGCCAGCGCAGAAATTGATGGCACTATTAGCTATTTGGGCAAATGCCATACTCTTCTCTCACCCGCGCTGCCTTCCACAGAGTGACAGCTGGTCACCATGGCACCTGCTCTGCCTCTCCAGGCCTGTCTGTCTCTGTGTGTGTGTGTGTGTCTGTGTGTGTTTCTGTGTTTGTATGTATATGTGTGTGTGCGTGTGTTTCTGTGTTTGTATATGTGTCTGTGTGCGTATCTGTGTCTGTGTGATGTTGCAGGCGAACCAAGCAGGCGTCAAAACCCAACTGGCGGTAAGTGTCACGGACCGGAAAGCTAAGCTCTCAATCTTTTCTGATTTCTGATGGGCCCTCAGAGTTCAGGGCCCTTGTCTCATTCCTGCGTCATCATTAGCCAGCCTTCCGTCACCCGTACAGATGTGCCCGTCTCTGGCTCACTGAGGGGCTTACTAGCCCCAGTTGGTGAGTCACTACAGGACAAATGGGAGGTGAAAGAGAGAGAGAGAGAGAGAGAGAGAGAGAGAAAGAAAGAAAAGAGAGAAAGAGAGAGGGAGGGAGAGAGAGGGCGGCTTTGTGTGTGAAAGCCCCTCCCTGCCACTGACAAGCACGGAAATAATTACCTCCTTTCAATTATGGCTGAATAACTTAACTCAGGAACTTAGTGTATGATTTGTGCCGTGCTGAAAAGTCGCCTCTTCCCCTGAGGGCTGTGGAGGAGAAAATGTAATGAAAGGCATTCTGGGTGGAGGGGAAGTGTGTGTGTGTGTGTGTGTGTGTGTGTTGGATTTTGGAGGCACAGTGACAAGGCCCTGAGGAAGCTTGACTTATGACATCAGCATTCCTCACCCATTCAAATTGCACTTGTCAGAGTTGCTGACTGGAAGCGAGTGTCTGTGTATGTGTATGCGTGCGTGCTTGTGTGTGTGCTTGTGTGGCTGTTGGCTGTGTGTGTGTGTGACCATGCGTGCATGCATGCATGCAAGTGTGTGTTTATGTGTGTCGGTCTGTGTGTGTTAATATGTGTGATTGTATGCATGTCCATGTCCTCTTCTCTGAGAGGCCCTCCATTTTGTGATCCCTCTCTGTCGCTGATGCTCCAGTTAGCTAATCATCCCTGCAGCTCTCCTTTCTCACTGGTGGCATTACTCTACATTCCACATGGCTGGCACAGTCATAAACAAACTGTGAAATGCATTAGGGGCAGTCGAGATGGAGGGAGTGCCAGATTCACTTTTTGCTGTGAAGTGAATTTCTCAGATCTGGCTGCCTGGTATTATTTGGAACCGATAGCCGAGACTCTCTTAATCAACCCGAATCGAAAACTGCAGAAGAGCCATTATTCGACAATAATTCTGAGATGGGGTGTGAAAGAATGCTGAAAGGACCATGAAAATTGATGATCCCGACGTCTGAACATCCTGGTGTATGAGAGCGAGAGAGAGCGAAAGGAGGACAGGCCGGGGACCGCTAGTGGACTAGTGGACTCGATGAGGGCCCCTTGACGTGCTCATGCTGGCCTAGGGTGTTTATTGTTGAGAGAGGGGGCCATTTTTCAGTCTGGCACATGGTTTACCTCTGCGCCAGGACGAGACTGGTCACTGGGGGACCCCGAGACAGAGTCGTGAGGAGGACGAGAGCCAAAGGAGCAGCTGGTTGGAGTCTGCCGGACTGACACTCAGTCTAAACCATAGCGGTGCACTTCTGACCTGCACGCTGAATCATGTGCCCTGGAGATCAACAGTGTTCCCAATTACCTAAATGTCCAAACACGCTCGGAGAGACCTGGGGATGGGGCAGCAAAACAGCCATACGGAGCTGATGTGTTTTTACTGTTGCTGAGCTTTGTTTACTGTTTACTTGAGGTTGTGTGTAAACAGCAGGAGAGAGAGAGAGAGAGAGAGAAAGAGAGAGAGTGAGAGCGAGGCAGAGAGAAAGAGAGAGGCGGAGAGAGAGACAGGTCCTTCCTTATCTGTGCTAACTATAAGACCATGGTAGAGTGGCTTTAGGGGGAGACTTGCATATCATCATGAATAATCCCCTCCCCCCCAACCTCCCCTCCTTAATTAAGAGGGGTCAGCCTCCTCTAAACCCTCGTCCCTCCTGTGAGACTCTGGGATGTGTCAGGGTGTGTTTGTGCATGTCCCAGTTGACGTTTTCTTTTCCTTTCTGTTTTCTTAGGGAGGATCCAATCCACGGTTGCTGCCTGGTGTAGCAGACCCCCACTGCTTTCACAGGAACAGTTTGAGCAACGTCAACAGAGGATAATTATCAAAATATCAAGAGAGAGTTTAAGCTTGAGCTGATAATATTTAGGATGCTTCCGAGCAGGCAGTCTATGGCTGTGTTCCAATTCGCATACTTCTGTACTTACGATACCTAATATGAGTGCACAAGTATGCACATTGGAACACAGTCTATGTGTCACCTGGCTATTCATGTGTGAGTCCGGGCCCGTGAGAGAACAAACCAAGGTGTAGGAAGAACAACAGTGTGCTGGTCGGCGAGCTGAGCTGCGTGTGTGTACCCAGCCTCCAATTAAAATGACTGATGAGGTATGACACACCTTGCCGGCTGCGTGTTATCAGTCATTAGGGAGAGTGCAGCAGATTATGTGCACCATGACCCCATGCGGTGATGAGATGCCACTCTCCTTTCCCTCCCCTCCATTTGCTTCTCCTTCTCTTCTCTCTCCCTCTCGCTCTCCCTCTCTCCCTTCCTCTCTCTCTCTCTCTGTCTCTATTGCTCTGAAATGGTGCTCTCCTCCATCTTTACTGTTGCTGTATCTTTAGCCACTGTGCAACAAATTCCTTGCATCATTCACCAGCTGAAATATTGTGGAAGCGACACTGCTAGCGATCACAAAAGGATATGGCCATTTCCCAGCCGTGTGTTTTTTTTTTCTCTCTTTTCGGCTAATGGAGCTGGACTTTAGTTGCTACGTGGGCGTATGTTTCTGTAATGACCTCCCCCTGGTGTAAAACTGATACTTGGGCCGATCTGGATGCAAGCAAACCATCTGGTGGTGCTCTCAACAGACAATAGCCTCGTGTGTGTGTGTGTGTCTTTGCAGGCGGATGGGGGTTGACGGAGAACATTTGGCTTCTGGTGCACTGGGCCAGAACGCACACTGCTCAGTGGACAGTCCAGCCAGAGCCTAGCAACGCGCGAAAGCCTGTCCGTCCGCTTGTCCATCCGCCCGCCCGCCTGCTTGCCCACCCACCCGCGCCGCTCAGGAGAGACCAGCCCGGGCCGACTCGATTAGTGCAAGTTGGGGGATGGGAGCTGGGAGCCCTGTTAGGAGTCTCACAGCCACACCAGGACCCCGCCACTCATGAATTCTGTATGATTTACAATCATTAATTTACTGCCCCCTTTTTTCCAGAGTGCTTGGGAGAGTGGAGAGGGGGCCTGTCCACTCAGGTAGAGAATAAAACCCAGATGCACTCTCCTCGGGAGCGAGCCCGCCTCAGACCGCGGGGCAGATGGAGCGGCGCCGAATAAAGGCTACAGGGAGCACGCAGATCTTCAACTGATGGAGTAGGTGGGTAAAATGTCACGGAGGGAATGAGGAGGCTTTATTTGCCACAGTGCTGTGGAGGTGTAACTCATTACGGAGGCTGGGCACAGCCTGCCATGTGTGGCACTGGAACCCCCACACGCAGTGATGCACCCTGGGACGCCGGGCTCATCAGTGTGAATGTGCCATCCTGTGGCGTGGCGCTGGTGGAGACGGCTGAAAAGCAATTAAACACGATTTCACAGTGGCACTCAGCAAGTCAGACGGGTCTTGATTTTGTTTACGGAACACTCGTTAAGCTCCTCATCCAAATAAAAGGACGGACGCCACACACAATGAGAGGTGCACTCTGTCAGTCTCCTTCTGTCTCCGTCTCTCTCTCTCTCTCATGCACACACACACTTGCTTGTTTTCTCTCTCTCTCCTCATGACTCCCTTCCTCTGGCTTTCTTCAAAAACACAACATAACAACATCAAGCACAACATAGAAAAGTAAGTGTTAAAGGTGAAAATAAAATCTATTTAGTTAGTAAACAGTGGAAGCAGACAGGGTAAAATATATATCCCAAATATTCCTTAGGCGCAGGGCAGTGTTTTTCATTTACAAACACCTTAACAAGTTGTCAGACCCTCTAAGCAGAAGGATAAGGGTGGACTTTTTTGCTTTGAGTAAAATGTACTGGAATTGTAATTGTGTTTTCAAATTCACTGTCAGTATGGAGAAAAGCTTCCTCTTCTATCTCACAGGAGTAAAGAACTCCCGACATCTCCGCTGGTAGAAGGTCTGTACGCTGCAGTAGAGTCCAGCCTCTTTGAGCTGGTAGAAGGTCTGTACGCTGCAGTGGAGTCCAGCCTCTCTCTGCTGGTAGAGTCTGTGCGCTGCAGTGGAGTCCAGCCTCTCTCTGCTGGTAGTCTGTACGCTGCAGTGGAGTCCAGCCTCTTTGAGCTGATGTTTGAGCTCCTTGATAGTGGGAGATCAGAAAGGAAATGGGCGGAAGGGGCCATTTTAGAGTGCTGACACGGCACCACCATTGGCATGCTCTGGTCAGGGCCATCTCCCACACCTCTACCGCCCACCTGTCAGCACCTTCATGCAAGGGCGTAGGTTTGGTCTGAGCTTTGGTGGGGCTTACTGATCCTATCACTCACCAGCCGTCTTAAACTGACAAGTAACTGTTAAAAACAGCACTCACTCATGCACTTATTCTTACTGTACTCTAATGTTTTTAAATTGTCCTAAAATTGTTGAGAATTGCTCTAAAACTTAAACTGTTTACCATGTTGTTAGTCGCTTTGGATAAAAATGCGTCAGCCAAATGTAATGTAATGTAATGTAATGTAATGTAATGTCATCTGACAAAGTAAATCGATTGCCATTATGAGTGAGAAAACGATTGGAAACAATATTTTGCATTCATGTTCTATCTCCAGCACGTCAAGCCCATAGAAATGCATTTGTTTTCACTGACTTTCACTGACTGCCATTTTCATTCATTTTAGCAAACATTTATAGCATTGCTGGTTAAAAGCATGCATTTCCTTTCCTTAGTAACCATTGTCATAGTACACAAATCTGCTAGCGACATAGCTAAACTAGCTGGTAGGTTGATTCCAACGTCCATTTAATAGTAGGCTATACACATATAGCACTGTCAACTAAAAATGTTTCTGGCATTTCTATGCCTTGAACTAGCGCATAATATTATGACTTACATGTAGGCCTACACTTAAATGTTTCTTGAAATAACTTCTGATGTCCTCCACCTTTCTTTTCTTGCCCGACATCCTCGAATCGAAAGCCAAGCAAAGATTACAGCTAAGATCTTTGCAGCCAAGTGTGCCAAAAACTTCTAATCGACAGCATAGGCTACATGGAGCTAAGCCAATCAAAAAACAGACCTGTCTCAAAGACGTAGCCTATTTTAGGTGGCGGTAGGCCTACTGAAGTGGGAAATTATTTAACCTTTTGTGTACCGCATGAGGCGCTTTTTCCCCCGTTTCAACCTGAATATTGGTGGGGACATTTCAGTCATTATTTGATATTGATGTGGACACGTCCTTCGGACCCCACACAAATCTACGCCCATGCCTTCATGGCTGGGAGCGAGACCTCAGGCCCTGGCCAGCTCAAGCTCCTCACACTAGCGCTGTGGTGACCCGTCAGACCTCCATGTCCATGCAGGGCAGCCGTGGCCTGCTGGTTAGTGCTTCAGACTTGTAACCGGAGGGTTGCCAGTTCGAACCCCGACCAGTAGAAAGCGGCTGAAGTGTCCTTGAGCAAGGCACCTAACCGCTCACTGCTCCCCGAGCGCCGCTGTTGTTGCAGGCAGCTCACTGCGCCGGGATTAGTGTGTGCTTCACCTCACTGTGTGCTGAGTGTGTTTCACTTATTCATGCAGAGACCAAATTTCCCTCATGGGATCAAAGGAGTATATACTTACTTATACAACTCGCGTCTCAGTCAGACTCTGTAAGCAGCAATTGGGGAGTATGTAGGGGAGGATTCGTGGACAAAGAAGATTGGGCATACACATACAATACATACATATATCCTACTTGAAGTAAACATTATGTATTGTAAATATGGGTGTATATAATACTCATTTCCCTTATAAGTAAATAGAACATATTACATGAATCAATCTTCACTACAGTCAATAACACAAAAGTGTTTATACTCCCATACTGATGTTGTGATAACAGCTATATTTAGCTGTTTAAGCACCAGACACTGAGCATGAAGACATTTACAAGTAACAACCATCTCAAATGAAATAGGAGAAATGCCAAAGCACTTGTCAGCTGTTTCTCATCTTCACACCATTATCAGGGTGGTGGAATTAGATGGTTCTCTTGGAACTTTTTTATCCCATGAGCTTAATGGATTAATAAATGCTGTTATCTATATTACTGATCTTATCACAAGCTCATCCTTTCATGGTGCTGCCCTTTTGGAACTGTCTCTATGTAATGCTCATTTCATCCTTATTTGCACATGCAAATGAGGGGAGGCTGTGGATACATCTGTCTCTGCAAATACACACGCCACAGCTATCAATGGCCCATCCACAACCCCCCCCCCCAACACACACACACACACAAATACACAGAGTCCTTTCAGTCCAAACCTCTAAAGGCAAATGGAGCCCAAAGGCCCTGCCTGCTGTGCGTAAAATCTCCCTCTAACTATATTAAAGGCATCCCACCAATCACACAACGTCAGGCTGAGACAGAAGAAAAAGCCATTTCCACACATGCCATTCCCAAGCCATCCAGGCTGATTACGCTTCTATCTCTGTCTCTCTTGCCCTGTCTGTCTGTCCTGTCTCTTTGTATGCGTGTTCATCTGAAGTTCTTCACCTCACTCATGTTGGAAACAAAGGCCTTTTTCCTTTTTTCTGAGAAAATGTCAAGAGACACATGAAGCGTCAAAAAGGGGGGGGGGGGGTGGTGGTGGAATGGCCTAAGACCCAACGTTCAAACCCCACACCAAGCCAGTGTAGGGGTGAGCTCGATGAACTGATCAAGTCCCTTCATTTGCGAGGAGCAGACTGCTCTGCAGAGACAGCGCCGTGCTGTGCTGTGTGGCCATTCTGCTGCGCTGCTGTTTAAAACAGTGGGTCTTTAGCCCAGCTGCATCCTCTCGGCCCCAGAGGACACATCAGTCCCTCCAATGGTAAATACAGCATTAACACAGCCAATAAAAGCCAGTGTCCTTTAGATAACACCCATCAGTCAACTGAGATCATTCACTGGTCACTCCTCCTGTTTGTACTGCCAGCCTCTCCCGAGACCTGAGGCTCTCACCGTCAAACTGTAACAATGAACAGAGGGAGGGAATGGCTGAGAGAAAAGAGAAGGAAAGAGAGAGAGAGGGAGAGGGAAAAGAGAGAGAAGAAAAGAGAGAAGGGTAAGGGGGTTGGAGGAGGAAGGTGTGAGTGAAAAGCAGCTAAGAGCTTCTGTCACCTCTGGTGTGAACAGAAGAGAGCTGTGTGTGTGTGTGTGTGTGTTGGGGGGGGGGGGGGGGGGGGGTCTCACAGTCTGGGAATGGATTGGATGGGAGGGAGGCTCCTTCACAAATTAACCTCTCATCAAATGATCTGAGGCTGGTCTTTAGGGTTCCAAGGCGGGAAAAAGGTGAGAAAGGCGCACTTGTGAGAGAGCCGAATGTCGCATCCTCTGTGGTGCCTGAATTGTGCCAAGGCTTTAACCAATACACAAGCACCTAATTGACATCATCATCTCAATCATCACACCACCAGGCCGACAAATGTTCAGTCTGGTCTTGCCCTGGAATCCAAAACTACTTACTCAGACTTTTTCAAAAGGACCTGGTTGGAGGAAAGACAATATTTAACCACATCCCACAAACACACCCAGGAGAATTTTTTTTCTTTTTACCTCACTTTGAATGACAAAAATACACGCCCATTGTGCAAGGTGAAAGGAGTTTTTGTGGCCCAAACTGACATGCCTCCAAGGCACTGACTGTGCCAAGACATCGTAAAAACAAAAGGTTTAAGCAATTCCTTCTCTCTCTCTCTTTCTTTCTCTCTCTATTTTTCTCTTTCACTTGGGTGAGCTGTGCTCCTCTCTGGCACTGACTCACTTTAATGGGTGGCTGAGCGTCGCTGATAGGCCGATGACAGGCTAGGCCCTGGGGAGAGAGAGAAAGAGAAATAGAGAGAGAGAGAAAGAGGAAGGAGAAGGTTAGAGAGAGAGAGACAGGGGCCTTCCTCCACTGTCTTACTGATAAGCATCGGGGCCCGCAGGTAGAGGAGCTGGCTCCTCTATCAACACAGCCATTGTTTGTCTCACCAACCGCCGCTTATAGAGAGAGCGAGAGAGAGAGAGAGAGAGAGAGAGAGAGAGAGAGAGAGAGAGAGAGAGAGAGAGAGAGAGAGAAAGAAAGAAAGACCAACTGATGCTTAAGTCAGGGGGCTCGGGCGACAAAGGCAGAGGGAGGAGGCCTCTTCACGGCCCCACATTTGGCACAGGGGGTTTCCAGCCCTATTCACTTGGCCTCCCCTGGCTTCACATGTGCCAAGGCCCCTGGAGCTTGTGTACACAGAGCAGGAGATTGACGGTGGGACTGTGATGACACAGGCTCTACCATGGAGCCTGAAGGCCTAGGCCACATTCTTAGACACTGTGTCAGGGGTGGCTTTGGATATGCAAAGCCCAAATATGGTCCGTCAGGAAGAGGTAAAGGTATGACAAATCCTAGGTGAGGTTTTGCTCAGGAGCCAAAGTGTGTGTGTGTGTGTGTGTGTGTGTATGTGGAGGGGAGGGGAGACAAACACTAACATAACCCTTATCACACACAGTACACATAGCAAAAGACAAACAGATCTGTCAGAGCAAGTGGATCAGGCTTATCTGAGACGCCGGAGTATGGAGGCACCATGGCCCGACAGCATGTGGGCTCCTGCCATCACTGGGGTGCGCTAATCCCCAGGGAGACTGCCTTGATAGGCACTTTTTCCTTTTTCTCTTGTCCCCCATCAATCTTTTTTCCAATTACCTGTCCTGTCTCCCCCAGATCCATCATAATCATTGCCATGGTAACTGGTCGAATCTACCAACAGATTCCAGATCCATTGTCTGATCCATGTTGATGGGACAATGTGGCACAAATAGGCATCCCATCAGGACAATGGCACAGATCACCAGTGCAAAACAAAGAGAGTGAGTCCTATGTATGTGTGACTCTTGCCCAAACTAATCTAATTTATTTATTTTCAATGTTTGATTAACATATGGGGCCCTAATTCCAGTGCAAAGTGTGACAACGAGCATGCTATAGCTATAGCTATTGTGTGGCGTGTGGAGGCACTGAGCTGACTCCTTAGTGTTTGTGGTAAAGGTCTTGTTAGTAAATTATATTTACAGTGTTATTTATAGTGTTAAATTGCCAATTGTGTCTTGCTTTGTTATTAAAGCAGCACTATACAACGAGCATGCTAGCAAAAAAAGATAGATACACAAAAAAAGACATATGGACAACACAGAGGGTCTTATACTGATAGAAACTTGCTAACATGCCAACTGGCATCTGTTGTCTTTTGGCAATACAGTCAGCAAGGTTGTGTGAAAGGTTTTCTTTCTTTTTTTGCTGTATCCCTCCTCAGAGCAGAAAACTGCATGGTGCAGGATGGCAGGTTGGAATGAATGACACACGTGTTTTATCTTAGGGCGGTGGTCCTCAAACGACAGCCCGCCACCTAACTTTGGGTGGCCCCCCAACACATGTCCGTGGTATAGCATCTGGCCCACACAGGAGTAAAAACTGAATGAAATAGGCCTACCTGCACACAATGTACTGTAAGATAGGACTATGCTGACTGCATCAGTACTCAAAGTATTCTAAAAGGTTATCTATTAATTGTTAATAGGCCTAACTTCTATTATATATTATATATTTCTGGGATAATTATTTCTATTTTTTATTCACTCATTCAAATGTTCATACAAAGACAGCAGAGTTTACACAGTTCTTACTAGGTGAATGAATGTTAGAATGGTGGTCATTTCAAATGTTTTTATTCCAGCACTTCATAAAACTCTCATAGTTTGAGAACTTTAAATTTGTAGGATATTGCTCGTGCTGTGTATGCAAAGACACAGAGTTCAGAGTTCACAAATGTTGAATAAAATATACTTTTGTAAATGCTAAAGTCTTTTTATTAGTATTATTTCATTTGAGCTATTTCCACATTAAACTACATTTTATATTGATATGGCATGATGGCAATATAAAATAAACATAGTTAACAATGGTATTGCAATAGCCTATAATTAAATGTAATGGATTAATATTCAGCTAAGGTAGACTGCTGTTGTTCACAGCACTAAGCTATCTACAGTTACTGACATACTCCGAGTCTCTGGCCCTCTCTACAACCAGGCATAGTGAGCTGGCCCTCTGCAGTGGCGCAAAAAGTGGGTATGCGCTATATGCGGCGCATAGGGTCAGATTATTATATAAATAATATATTTGGTATTTTCTATATGTAGCTACTGCTGTCCGTTTCTATATCATTTCAACATTTTCTCAATGTTCTATAACATTTTAGGCTAGAGTAGGTGCCCATCATAAGATTCCATCATAGAATTTTGACATAGAAGAGGGAGTGTGGGCGCCGTGACTGCAGGCGAGCAGATAGGCCTACGAGTAGTGAGTTGCTGTCTATGGAAAAAGATGGATACAGCAAAAAAAGAAAAAAGAAAGAGGGAAAAGGAGATGGCATGTCAATGGATGCAACAGCAGTTAAATAAGTGGACGGTGAAAGGCAACAGGTAGGATTTAAAGTGATGACGTCTGTTCTTGGAGGCTTGCAAATAACAGACTAACTAGCGTTTGTTAAGCATGCCGATTGAAACATAGCCTATTCCATTCCGATAGCTGGGTGGCTACCATGCTCATACGGCACTTTTAATGGCCAACTGCAAACAGAAATGTCATGCTAGCAGCAACTCATCACATGTTTCCATATCCTAACAATGAAGGCTCCTTGTAATAACTTAATAGTGTGTTGTCAATGTGGTGCAAACATGGGCGGATTATGAACTTTCGGGCCCTTGGGCCCAGATGTATTAAGGGCCCCCCACTTATTGTCATATATGTAGGAGGGGGGGGGTTTGGGGGTCCTCCCCCAGAACATTTTTAATTTGTTTGATGTGATTTCCTGTATTCTGGTGCATTTTGGGGATGGTCAATACTAAATTCAATCAGATTCATAGTCTACATTGTGATTTGTTGATATTGAGGCAATGATTCCATGAAAAAGGCTTGGGCTTCAGGGCCCCCTGACCCCTTGGGCCCCTGGGCCTGGGCCCGGTAGGCCCGTGCAGTAATCCATCCCTGGGTGCAAACAAACAAGGCTAGAGTGCCTATCAGCCTTATCCATTGTGAGCAATAGCTGTCAAAAGGACGTTATGAGAACCGTTTAGACTCTCTTAAAGTGGCAATGCACCATTTATCAATATTTATCAAGTATAACATCAAGTTAAACATCAAATTGGCAGCATTTCTTTAAAAACATATTCAATAGACACTAATGCACAGTAATAGTGTAAATTATTGGCCTTTTGTTTTGCCTTTTGTTTTGTTTAGTTGTTTGTGTTTTTTTTGGGGGGGGGGGGGGGGGAGGGGGCGCCAATATTGTTGTTGCATACCCCTCAAAAATGGGTAGCTGCGCCCCTGGCCCTCTGAAGAAAAAATTTGGGGACCACTGTTTATCTGTCTTTCACATGACCATAAACCAGTGGTCCCCAAACTACGGCCCGCCACCTCATTTTTGATGGCCCCCCAAATCATGTCCGTGGATAGCATCTGGCCCGCACTGGTGGTTGTTTTGGTGCTGTTTTGCGTTTGCCATTGAAAACAGAATGAAATGTAGGCCTACCTGCAAACATGTAAGAGGCCTATGCTGACTGCATCAGTGCTTAAGGTATTCTAAAAGTTTATCAATTAATTGTTAATAACTAACTAACTTCTATTCAAGTCATATTTCTGGGACTTTCTGGGATAATTATTTCTATTTTTTATTCACTCGTTAAGTTAGAATGGTGGTCATTTCAGATGTTTTTGCCAGTACTTCATAAAACTCTCATAGTTTGAGTTATTTGAATTATTTGTAGGATATTACTTGTTCACAACATGAACTGTGTATTCAAAGACACAGAGTTCAGAGTTCACACATTTTGAATAAAATATACTTTTGGGACTCCCTGCTAATACTTTTGGGAATGCTAACGAGCTACATTTTACACATGTAAAATAAATGAATGACACCGGCACTACGCACAAATTAATGTAAACTTACACCGCACTTCCCTAATAACTTAAGTTCTCTCGCGTCACTGACAGTAGCTAGAATGCATAAAAAAACACTGGGAAAAACAGTGTTCAGTCCACCAAGTCATAAGCTATCGGCGCTGCGCAGCACCAGTTGCGATATTTATCCTACGGGGTGTAATCGTAGGTAATGTCATGTATGAAAACTAGTATTGTTAGCCGTCCAGGGCAGTTGAGGTGAGGCGATGACATCATTGATACGGAAGTAGGATGTGCGGTTTTGCTGTCCAAACGAATTCAAAAGGGCTATGGTTTCAGATTTTTCCACTCTGGGACCAGGTTTCAAAAAAGTGCGGTTTCGGGCAGTGCGTTTACAGGATTCGTTTGGACGCTTGGCCAAGACGAAGCAAAACCTCTGTGTTTAACCCAAAAAGCGTCTCCGTGTGGACGGGCCCTTGACCAGGCATAGTGAGCTGGCCCTCGGAGGAAAAAATTTGGGGACCACTGCCATAAACCATCAAAATTAATTTGAATTGGATGCCAATAGCATGATGAAAGCATAAAGTGGCTAAAATGTTGCGTAGTGTTGCTTTAAATTGGCCTTACTCAGACTTCAAACATTGCACTTTGTCCATCATTCAAATTAGGGGCGAAACTGTAAAACAGAATTACACACAATACCTTTTCAGACAGAAAATATGGTCTATTGGCAGGGTGCGATTTGTAGGGGGGGATGGTGAGGATTTCCCCCCCTCTGGTTTTCCTATCCATACCTCTGCTAAATTATTTTGGAGTGTCTATTCGTACCCCTGGTACGAATAGCCTTGGCCACACAACTGGGCTATTCACACCCTGTTACATAACAACAAAAACATGTTGCTCGCGTTTCGTTTTTTCGTCAGCAGAAAGTGAAGAATTCTGAACGGTTTCAGCACTAATATCTGTTCAAATTAAACTTGAAATGGAAAAGTTGTGTTTTATTTTCATAATCTTTGTTCAGTGAACACATACAACCGTCAGTTTGTTAGCTAACAGAAATTTCGTGAATATGACGTTCAGGCCTATAAACTATAATTTTACCTGCAAACCTCAACTCCTTGTGGTAGCAGATAGTGCAAGAGCTGGCACGCGGGAGACCGGGGTTCGAATCGAAGCTGAGTGTGCATGTGTACCAACGTCTCTGGAGAAAAGGCGCGCAATTTGAACAAGAAATCGGTTCTCAAACGGAAGTTTTGATTGCAACAATTAGCTAGTTCATGCACCAGGGTGTAAATAGCATGCAGTACTATAAACACCAGGGTACGAATAGCATCCACTTCTAACTGTACATTGATGCAAACAGCATACCTTATTCAGAGTGTCTATTACACAGCTGAGCACTCGGTTATTCACAACATGTTGCTTGTTTTTTTTGTTTTTTTTAATATATATATATATTATTACATTGTGTGATCAATATGCAAGATTAAATGCACAGGGGTGCAAATAGCATACACTGATATTTGTACCAGACAAGGTACTAATAGATTGTGTGCACAGGGGTACGAATAGCATACATTGATATTTGTACCAGACGGGGTAGGACACATTGCTGTGTGCACCGGGGTACGAATAGAATTCACTTCTTATTGCACCAGGGTACGAATAGCATACACTGCTAATTGTACCAGGGGTGCAAATAGCCTTACCCTTATTTTTATCCCCGGTGGGGACAACATTTATCCCCCTCTGCCCCTCATATTGATTAATGCTACTTCATAAAAGTAAAGCGCTGCAACGTGAGAACAGTCTAGTAGGCTAGCCTACATAATAATCTGACATCAGAAACGCACTGTCACCGTCAGCACTCATGCTGCTGACACAGTGGCTGCGTGATAACTTAATTTGGCCTTGATCATGCAGGACATTTCAGAATGTCGAGTGTGTAATCCATCATAAATGGCTAGTTTCAATGGAAAAGTTAGCTGGACAAATGAAAGAAAACGAGAAGGATTCAGTGAAGCATAATAATGTTTCAGAACCTTCAAAATTAGAAAACTGATGCACCTGAGATGGAGGACAACTGCACGTAGAGTAGAACGTATGCCTATTGTCCGAAGGAACTTACATTAAATGAGGAGATATTTGCTGAATGTCACAAAAAGTGTTACAGAAATTGCTTGGCATCGCTTATTCAATGGCTCTCTACCGAAACACCTGTAGTTTGCGGAAGACGAACGAGAAAGCACTCGTTTGATAAATCAGCCAGTAGGCTAGGCCTAGTAGACAAATAACTTTTAGAAATAATCTGTAGGCCTACTGCAAAAACGAATGTTGGTGGGTATTTAAACTATCTAGCGGGTGTTTTAACAGCTGCAAGAGATATAATCATGGTCTTTATGTTCTGGTTCGTAAATTATTTTCATAAAAGTTCAAGTTGCCCTATAACTTTACTCTCCAAACTCTTCACTGCACTGTAGGCAATTAACTGACAGTATGATAGGCTATTTATTTTCTGTAGGCTACAATAAACACATTTATTTTTTCAACTTTTGCAATATTACGCACTTGGCTACTGAACGCAAATTGTTCAGTAGGAGAGAGAATGCACGTAGCCTACGCAGCGTGTATAGCGCAATGTGTAGGCTTTGGTTACCAACTAACACTATAGCCAATTCACTAACTTAAGACTTCAGTGCCATCATATACAACGTTTTTTTACACAACAAATAGGAAAGGATGGAGGCAGCAAAAGTAGAGGAGTCATTTCAGATGGGGCAAGAACAAGGTGAATTTGTATGCTTGTCAAAACGTAGTCCTACCCTGCATTAGAGGAGCTGATCATCATACCAAGCACACTCGCTGTTTAAAGTCATGCACCACGGTAAACTAAAACTAAAATGTTACAAAGGTGGCAAAAATAATATAGGGTATTATTAGCCATGACATTACTAGAATCGTTCGTTCATTTTTTTTTTTTTTTGGGGGGGGGGGGGGGGGGGTGGGTTACAAACTTATTCAAAATCATCCCCCCCTCTGGTTTTTACACAAATCGCACCTTGTCTATTGGTATACTATATATAACTAGTATGACTCAAGAGTCAGCTCACATTTGTTTAACAAAATGGGATAATATGACATAAACATTGAGTCAGATGAATGAAGCAAGCAACCAAGACAGAAGGATCGAAAGAAAGAAAGAGGGAGAGAAAGAGCGAGATAGAGTGCAAGATAAGGAGGTGTTTCACAGGGCACCATTAAACACCTAAAATCCTGTGTGCTGAGCTGTCAGCTTGTCATCTCTCTCTCCGTGCACTTGACTGGACAGCAGTACATGCTGGGTCATGACGGCTAGCAAAATGGATGCCACTCATTACTTACACTCTGCACCTGCTGTCTGCTCTTCCTGAGCAGGAAAACAAACAAACACACGCGTACATAAACACATCCTCTCTGTGTTTACTTCCAAATTAATTCCATGTCAGTGTGACATTAAAAATCATGGTCAGCGGGGCGCTGTGTTGCAAGCTGCTGCAGCGGCTGTACCACATTCGGGTCCAAGCGCCCATGGGGATCTGGGTTTGAATCTGACCCACGGTCGTATCCAGATCCCACCCCTCTCTCCCACTTCAGCATGCATTGCTTTAAGTATAGTAAGTATATATATACTCTTTTGATCCCATAAGGGAAATTTGGTCTCTGCATTTATCCCAATCCGTGAATTAGTTAAACACACTCACACAGTGAGGTGAAGCACACACTAATCCCGGCGCAGTGAGCTGCCTGCAACAACAGCGGCGCTCGGGGAGCAGTGAGGGGTTAAGTGCCTTGCTCAAGGGCACTTCAGCTGTGCCTACTGGTTGGGGTTCGAACCGGCAACCCTCCGGAAACAAGTCCGAAGTGCTAACCAGTAGGCCACGGCTGCCCTTAAGCCAGCGCTGTAAGCGGTTACCTAAAGATAAACACACCCTTTATCTAGTCTTGAGGTTTCAGCATTTCCCCCATTCCCAATGTTCACAGAAACACATGGCTGTTTTAGGAACTTACCACTAGGATGAGCACTGATTGAAAAACAAAATGGTCAAAATGGAGGGATCTGTAGCTCATATTTAATCAGATTGTTTAGTGTAGGCCTACCTACCAACGGTTTGCAACGGGCCTTGAGGTAGGCCTATATGTTTAGCCTACTTTTAACGTTTGGCGGGTGCGTCAGAGATAAAAAAAAAAGTGTCTGTATTATAAAGCCAGTGTGTGCAGTATGTCCACCTAAAATCTTACAGCTGAAAGGTAAGAATGAAAAGTTGCATTTTAAAAAAGAAAACATATATTTAGCCTACATACATTTCATCAGGTTCAGAGATCTTCGAAAAGAGCAAAGAATGGCCTTCTCAGCTGCGCTTGCACAGAGAACAGTCACTATGAAAAATAACTATAAAAATCTTATTTTTCCTATTTTGGTAATAATATATTGTATACTATTATAGTAATCCTATAGGAATTACTATAGTATTTTGGGACATGCTGTATTATAGTAGTTTGGGACATGCTATAGAAGTAGGCTACTATAAGACTGTACAGTAGGAAGACTGTAGAGGATGAGGGTATTAATAGACCCTTTCAACAATAAAAACAAAAACAATGCTTGAACGTTCTATTTGGTTCCCAATCTACTTCCTCTGCATTAAGATAACATTATGGCATGTTAAAACGGAAGCCTTGTGGGGCCAACTATGATGCTGATAATGGAACTCTCTTGAAAGGGTCAGTGGTTGTGACGTCATGTGCAAAGTATGAAATAGAGTTATTACAGAACATTAGGTTTACATACATGTAGAAATCTTACTAGTATCACTATAGTTCCTAATGGATTGTTCAGAGCACCACTGTTTATGTAGAAACAAATGCTTTGTCCAGGCTGAACACTATAACCCATTGTAGAAACCAATGTCCATTTGTAATTGGCCTGTAGTCCATGTCCATTTCCTTTCAGCTGCAAAATAGCCCTAGCCTGACAAGCCAGACCCACATTAAAATGTAGGGTGTGGGCACTGACCGTTGGCAGTGCTCAGTCCGAGGGGCGGGATAATCGGTTGTCTTTCAAATTCTCTCTGCAAATTCTCTCATTATGTTAAGCCCGCCTAACGTCTTTATACACGATTTGATTGGCCTGATAGAAGTTTAGCAGAAGAAGAAGCCCTGGCAGAAAATGTAATTCGCTGCCGCTAGGGTGCGTCTAGATTTCTAGGCTAAAATAGCCCTCCTTTTGTCTTAAAATTGTTAAATTTAAGTTCAATTTAAGATTATCTTATGTTCTTCAACTGAAGATCTTTTAGGAGAGACAGCTCACATCCTATTTCGATTTTGCTATCCTTTTGATTGTCCCCAGACTCTTTCTAAAACAATGGAAATGTTAGTCTAACTTGACGGGACTCCTAAGAGTACGGTGTGATCAAATCAGAAGTTTGTTTTGGACAACCCGAACACACTCGCCAGGCGTATGATTCCATATGCAAACCTATGCACGGTACAGTAGCTTAAATCCGTTCATGCTCCTGTTTGCTATTGTTTCTGTTTCAAAATGTGCGTTTAAACTGCAAACAATTTTCAGACAACATCGTGAGAAAAATGATCCAATGCATTTTTTCAATAGAAAATAAATCTGGTAGCCTAGGCTCTACAAAATGATCTCAGGGGATGTTATAAATAACCGAAAAGTGTAGGCCTATGTAGGCCCACCACTGTTTTTGTTCCACTCCCCTATTTATCTGACCCAGTTGTCCTCATCAGCTGGTTTATAGGTTACATTACATTACATTACATTTGGCTGACGCATTTTTAGCCAAAGCGACTAACAACATGGTAAGAACTAGGCCTATGTGGTAAAAAAGTTGAGTGGCAACCTACCCACAACATTGACAGCAATAGGCTAGGTCATTGTTTTATGACGTTGAAGCCTAATTTAATATACTTGGCAATGCTTCTATTCAATCAAATGTGTCTGGGTGGAATGACACCTTTTTCTGTTGTATGGCAAACTTTTTTGTATAAGGCAGGAACGCTATCAGCGTATCCTCGTGATTGGAGAGAGCGTTTGTTATTGGCGGTGACGCAAGAAACCTACCTCCCCGCCCCTTCCCTTCTGTTGTGCGGTGCATCTGTCTGCGCGATTCTCTAGCCACCGTATCGACTTCAGTGTTTATTTGGTTGTCATGGCGGACGGACGTGGAGAACTACCGCCTCAGCCGCCGCTTCACCTATCCCTACCACCGGCCAGCAAGCGCCCTTGCTTGCGACCTGCTCCTCGTGGACCGGGTCCGGGGCCTGGGCCGGGATATTCGAACTCTCGTCTTCGCTGTCCGGAATCTCTTTTGGACTGTGCTGCTAAGGCCGTAGCGGAGAAATGGGCCTTCGAAAGGGTGGAGGAACGCTTCGAGCGGATCCCGGAGCCAGTTCAGCGCCGCATTGTATACTGGTCATTCCCGAGGAACGAAAGGGAAATTTGTATGTATTCGTCGTTTCAGTGCCGTGTTGCTGGTGAAGAGGGTCCAGCCGTGGGCTCAAACGCTTCCGTTGGGTCTGGGGCTGTCCCTGGAGGGGTTACAACCACAACAGGCAACACGGGGGCAGGGAGCACCGGAGATGGGCTCCCTTTCCGCCGGGGGATCCGGCTTTTGGAGACTGGTTGTGTGGAAAATGTCTTACAAGTCGGTAAGTGGAACGTTGGCTACAAGACTTTTATCGCACTTTTGCGGACCCTTTCTCTTTAAACTGTTCCTTCGCATGAAGTTAATACGGAGCGCTAAGGACTGAAACCCTACGCAATTGAGAAGTGAACGCATAACCCTATAAAATCTCGATTTAAACAAATGCCGTTATTATTTTCTAAGCCTACAGCATACAGCTATTAAAACCTTATTTGAATATTGACAAATAGGTTATTATAACGGAAGTGCTTCTAAAGCTGAATGGGGCTCCTGGATATTTTAAAATTAAAGGGCTTTCTGTGGAGTTTAGTCAATGTTTGAAGCATTGCGTCCTTTTATTTCGTGACACTTTGCCCACAGTTTACGAATAGCCTACGATTACTCTGAGTAATTAGCCTAGGCTACACCTTAACGTTTGCTTTGCATTCCCATCGTATGAATTGATCACTCTAATCCAGCACAGGCTGCTCGCGATTGTGACATATTTCGGTGCGGAGAGAATGGGCTAATGTTAATTCCCCAGCTCGAGGGAAGAAAAAAGCAGACGTGGTGGTCAAACTAGACCGTTAATAATGCTGCATTGGTATTTTACCTCGTGTCGGTCTGAAGTTGTTTGTGAAAGCTTGAAAGTGTTTCTTGAAAAAAGGCATGCATTGGATGTCAACTGTTGGATCTCGTATTAGTTAAACCCACTGTAATCCGCTGATTCAAGTCCTATAGCTGATCTTTTGTTTATTTGCTGGTAGGATAAGACAAAGGACCCCTGTCCCCTATTTTAAATTGAATATAGAATCATGTGATGGCGCACATCATTCCGAGTTGTTTTAAGTGCACTTGTTTTGCTAGGGTTATTTTCGATTAAATTCTATTTGAGCCATCAATCTGTTTTTGGGTCGACCTCGCGGACACAATAGCTTTCCAGTTCAGATGATCCGTCTCGGTGTTCCAATTCGATCACGGTAGAATAGACTATTGGTTTTCATCAAACAAAGGAATATCCCCTATCTTATACATAATCTCTAAAACTTATTTACGCAATGAACAGTATACATGTTATTGTGCCTTTTTGTCCGGAAAGAGACATTTTATTTTTTTATTTTATTGATATCGAAATAGACGCAATGTGTTTCGCCGGAAGAACCCGTAGGCGACCATTCACATTGTAGCTTATTGTAAATTGCATGTTTTATGACAAACGATCTATTGTCGGATGTCTGATCTGTACATTTTGTTTTGTGAGTAACAAAACTAAAGGAAAACTAGGAAACCTAGGCTACATTCTCTGTGTATTTCTCAGCGGAAGTTGTCGCTTATCTTCCCACTGGTCTTTGGCAGCAGCATGGTCACCTAGAGGCAAGGTTGTTGTTTAAGCTCTAGTGCGATATTATTTTATCAAATATAGCTAGGATATCATTTGGACGTAGCACAGAACAACTTAATGTTTTATCCCTCCCTCCTCTCTTAAAATAACGTTCTCGGGAAACCTCCAAATCCCCAATAACCTGAGGTGTTAAGGGCACAGGGAAGGTAAACTTACGCCCATACAACTTATTGAGTAAGGAGGCCTTGACTCATTTGATTCTATTCCATTCCACAAAGATCCTCTGTGTTCCTTTTTTAACAGGGTCTGGGTTAGTGGAAACATGATAACTTGGCTCTAATAAAGTAACGTAGGCACTGATTTGGCAGGTTTGAAAGACCTCCTTCATGAGAGAAACCACTCCCCACTGTCCATATTAGTCAGTTCCTTTCAGTCATTTTTTACTTTAAGAAATCTGATTTGATAATTGATTGGTGAAATGTCCTCTTCAATGACCTTTAGTTGGTTACACAAGGAAAATAACTTTATTTACTTTAACCTTGCATATGTGCGTGTGTTAAAGAGAACCCAAACCCATTTATGTTGTATTATGAGAATATACAAACAGGTTTTGCTTGTTTTTAAGCTATCACACAAAGCTGAAAATCCCTAAGTAGTGGACTGGAGACTGAACGCTCCCAACACCACAGTGATAACTCGACTAGTGGTCCATCATGTAAAGCGATTGTACTAGTTGCTGGCCTCAGTGATGGTACAGAGGTCACCAGCCTCGAGCATCTCCATTTGGGTTAAATGTATTTGTCCTGGCCTGGGTAGAAATTGGTGGCTCTGGCATGAACTGCGTTGTGTCTCATTGCATTATGAAGAAGTTGGAGCTTAACTGGCCTCTCTTCGGACATTTTTCCTTCCTATCAGCAGAAACTAAAGCCTCACACTGAATCAGAGGAGACTGTTGCTTGCTCCTTCCACATGGCCTCATGTCTGGCATCCTCTTGTTTTTGACTGCGAGTAAAGGACACCACAACAAAGGGCCAGAAACCCCTAACTCAGCATCAGCCGAGTTCACAGGGGTTCATATGCAAATCCTCAGTGGACCCAAGCTAGGGAGGTTAGTAATGTCACATTAAGACACAACTGAATGGATGACTTTTTAAGTGGGCCTCCATCATCATAGAAACATGTCCCCCATCCCCAGTATCTCCTGGCTCTAAATCTACTGTTTAATGTAAATCCATATGTGTGCACTGCAGGTGCTGCTGTTAGGGACTGGGTGTTGTAGTTTTTAATTAGAATGATTAATTCTGCAGTTCACTTCACCCCCCACCCCACTCTCCTCCTAATGCACCCCCCCCCCCCCCCCCCCATCCCTCAGTCTTATAAAGTCCTTGGAGAGATGGCCTGGGCTTTGAGTCAGGCTGGAGGATTATTGGGTCATGCTTTGTTAGCCAGCTGTAGAAAAACCCCCTTACTCTCAGGAAAAGGGGAGGAGAGGTGTTATATGTGTGTGTGTGTGTGTGTGTGTGTATGTGTGTATTGGGGGCGGGGATTGTTAAAAGTGCAGCACCCTTCTAATAGCACAAAGCTTAAATGGCTTCCTTTTATGAAGGCTGTGCTCCTCTGTACTGGCTGGGGAGAGGAGGCAAAAGTTTCTGTGGGCTCCAGCTTTTGGGAGTCAGCCGTAAGATGATGAGAGTTGTGAGTCGCTGTCTTCAGCATGCAGTGACGTGATTCCCTCTCTCTCGGCTTGGTTTAAAACCACCATGATTCACAGAGGGTCTTTTAAAAGTTCACCACTCATCCCCAGTCAGAGACTGTTCCCATTCAGGATTGTAGATCTTAGGTTTTACATTTTTGGTGTTAAAGGGGTTGCTTTAGAGTTTACACCCTATCAAAATGTGTGTGTGGGCATGTGCTTGGGATGTGTCCCTTCTTTTTTGGCTGAAGACTATTTTTTCATTTTACAAGGTCCTTCCCACTGGATATTTTTATTCATTTATTTATTTTACTTACAAAATACTATTAACATTTTTTCCAAGTGTTCTAATTTTGGGCTGAATTACAATCTGCCCCTTAGGCGCCACTGTCTGGGGTGGTCTTGTAATTCTATACATTTGGCTGGCAGGGAAAATGTAGGCAGCTCTGCATTTGTGAATTACAGGCTAAGAGAATAACTTCATTTGGTAATAGCTTCTGTGACCCCTCCCCACACACCACCATCACACAATGAAGACTTATTTTTGTTGTCAACCTTGTCCTTTTCCCTCAGTGTCATACAATTCTAGATTCCCACCAGAGAGGATTCTAAGCAAAAAAAACACATATTATTGAGTAAGGAGTATTACTTGTTTAATCTGGACGTATTTAATGGCTTTGTGTCTGATTTTAAGCTCTTTGTGTGCTTTGAGTGGTGATGCTGTTTTGCTCTTTCTAATCGGGACATATCTCATTCAGTACCGTACAAGCACGACAAGGGACCACTAATTCTGGGCCTTCCCTCATCACCCAGACAGACAATATTTAATCAAGGTAATTAATTCTGTGCCTGCGAGTCTCAAAAGAAAATCAGTACAATTCCTTCTTCAGGATTGTTGGCGCTCTTTAGTTTTTGAAGGACACATTTGGAGTAGTATTTCAAGTCTTTATAAAAATGAATTTCAAAATGGGGGAGGGGTTATGGCTACATAGAAAATAACTTTTAGTACATGTATGTTTTCAATATGGTGTTTTGCCTTATGGTAGACATCTTGTCTTTACTCAAAATAAAGGTGTCAAAATGATGCATAAAAATTAGATGGTACTTTTTGATAACAGTCCATTTAATTGACCACATCATGGCTCATTGTCCAGATGCTTTTGCCTCATGCCTCTCCTTTGGCTTCCATAATAGCAGTATGATTTTCCATTGTTGGGACTGGCTTGCTCCCAAATGCAGAGAAATCAATGGCAAGCTTGACCCCCCCCCCCACACACACACACACACACACACACACACACACACATCTCCCCCCCACTCCCTCTATACTGCAGGGTGGTCTGATACCCTCTGATTGAGTTTATCAGCAATTTGCTTCTCTGAGCGGCAGCCTCAGCCTGCTTGTTTGTTTCCTTTAGTGCACCGTGGCTTTTTCAAGGCCAGCGAGTTCACTCCCCTCTCTTGTCCCTCGTCCTGGCCCGCACCCCCGCGTCACCTCTCTGAGGGCAAGGTTCCTCTCCCGGCAATGCCGGCCTCCCACGTGCTGCTCGGGCCTCTCTCCCACCGCCATGTGTGTCACTCTCCCCTCCCACAGCCAACTCCCCAACACCTAAACATTGCAGCTGCTCGTGGCAGTGGCGTCCAGAGAGCTGACCACTCACCGAGCAGCTAAGTACACAGCTGATCTGTGGCCATACACATTGCAGGAGGAAGAGGTTGACCATGTGAGTGTGTGCATGTGCATGTGTTTGCGTGCGTGTGCGCATGTGTGTGTGTGTGTGAGAGTGAGACTTTGATGCCTTATGTAAAGTGAGAAGGTCTCTAGAGCTGTAAACCCTGAGGGACTCTGTTTGATGTGTGGAGTTGTATGTCCAGGTTTGTATATGACAAGTGAGTGTTTGTGTGTGTGTGTGTGTTTGTGTGTGTGTCTGTGTCTGTATGTGTTTTCTGGCTTGTGCAGGGGCCGAGGTCTGCCTCACTCCTCCTCTTTGTGTTTAGGCGCTGGCTCCCCTTGCTGTGGGGTGTCATTGTCAGAGGTGCAGGGCTTGTTGAGCTGCCAGCCTTGAAAGAGCTGGCTCCCAGACATGCCTAATGGACCTCATTTGGCTGTAATTGCCTGACAAATGCAAAAGAATTCCAGAGGAAACCGAAAAGGGGAGCGAAAACGAGGCAAGGCAAATCAGCCAAGCGGGCACACAGGAGGGGAGGGGAGGGGACACTCAGTCTGTCAGTCAGTCAGTCAGTCAGTGAGGTAAGTTTGAAATGAATAGAGTCACATAGTATATGACAAGGGTTTTGTGTCCTAGACAGTGTGAGAGAGTGAGTTGTGAGGGTGTGGGGAAACTAGGAAGAAAAGCATATATCCTACATGGAGCTGCAGCTTTCTGTGGGAACTAGTCATGCTGGGGACATTGCGCTTAACTGGAGGCTGTGGAGGAAACTCTGGCATCTGTATGCGGTCAGTCACCCACCCCCAGCTCCTTTCATCCAGCTGAATTTGTGCACAGGGAAGCTTTTTTGTGTGGCCATTTCACATGGAAACTTAATTTCCCCCAGTCTGGACTACAGGGGAAGGATAATGTGTCATGGAGGTTGGGGTCAAATATCCTGCCAGAAGGCGAGAGAAAGAAGCCAGGCTCAATGGCAGTTAACATGTTGTTAAACTCCCTCTTATGCAAATATCACATGGGAGCTCTTCCTCCTCTTTAAAGCCATTACTGTGGGTCCATGTGCCCTTTTCACTCATGCGAGACCGTTCATTTATTGGCTGTGTATTCCCCTTTTCTCGTGCTTCATTTGTGCCCTCATCATGTTATAAGAATATCATGAAAAAAATCAAGTTATCTGATGTGATGAAAGGTTTTTATTTAATTGTGTTGACTTCAAAGCCAGTTTCACTGTTTAAATATCGAGTGTTGAATAACTACATGTGTCGTGTGTGCTTCTTGGTGGTTGACTTTTCCAGCCCTCCCCACATTACACTACATACGAGTTTCATTGATTAGCTCCAGAAGAAGAGCTTTTAAAATCAAAATGTTATTCTCACTTTTGTCCATGCAACAACACAGGCCACACAGCGAAATAGTTCTTTGGACAAACATCTAGTGTGGCTATGAAATAACAAATACATGTACATCAGAGCTGTAACGTTAGTATGCTGTAGCATAACTCCTTGGCTACTTATGAAAATCTTTTCCTGAGATGTGAACGATTGGCCTAGTTTTAAAGATGAGTCGGTTAGAATGAGTGAAAGAATGACCCAAGAGAGAGCGATAGGCTAACCTGTGGTGTAGAGCTGACCTTTGAACCCTTTAAATTGGATTTGCACCCAGATGGCAGTAGCCGTCTTATGAATATTTAAACAGTTGTATGTTGGTTCTAGTTGCCTTGCTAATTGACATGTAAAGGACAGGGTTCAAAGGCTTCGTCTGATTCAATTATAGGAGGTCATTAATTGGAAATGGGGCGTCTTTCTGGGCAAAACCTGTGAGCAAGACACTTTCTCATTCAGGGAATGGTGTCAATCTAACTTGCAAGACTATTGTTTAACACAGGCACAAAGACTTGCATTACACAAACACACACACACACTGAATCACTCTCAAACATGGGGTGAGGGCTTCTGTTTTATTTCTGCTAAATTCACTCAAGAGTTGACATTTATATTTTAAAGGCTACATCTCAAACTAAAATGCCTGCATCTATTTTTTAGTCGGGAGCTTCTGAAACAATCAAACTGTCAAAACAGTCGTGTGTGTTGTTTGCCTCAAAACGGAGCCTCAGCACTGACAGCTCCGTGTTTGTGTATTGGGCCCTCCAGACGCCATTATCACACGTATGACGGTGCTAATGCACGCTGTGTGTTTCTCATGGCTCTTGTGGAGGATATGTCCGTTTACACCTTCCTTTTCACAGCTTTCCCACTCTCACGTCCCGTGTGGGTGGAGTGAGTGGCTCTGTCATGCTTAACATGCAGCAGTCAGGCTCGGCTGCCCTGAATAAACACCCATCTCCACACGCAGTTAAATACACATCAGGAGCGTCAGGGCTCTGAGAAAGGTAGCCGGAACAGGAGCTAGTGGGCTTTTAATTTAGGCCTGGAGCCCCTGAAGAACGCGCTCACGGCAGCCGGGTATGAGGTTTCAGCCGGCAGCCTCAAATTCAGAGGGGCCAAAGCTATCATTAAGACTTAAATACATTTAGTGCTGTCTGTTCAGAGCCAGTGATTTGAGCCTACTTTTTTTTCCTTTTTTTTTTTTTTGCTGAGCTCTAGTTTGGAGGCTTTGAATACGCAGTTCTGTCCTTACTTTGAACACTTGTGAGACACGACCAGAGAGAATGTTTAGGAGATTAGCAATCTGCTAGCTATGCTAATGCTTTGGTCTTGCCATCAACATCGTGTTCTCCAGAAAAGAGTGCTTATATTACCAGAAATGATCGGAGTGGTCATATAAATAAAACATTCTTGCGGGCTGTCTTTGAGTAAAGGAAAAGCCTGTGCTCGCTCAGTTTAAGAAAAGGTAGCCTAATGTGGAATTTCTGTTGTTTTTCCCTGTTGTCTTGCCTGCTGTTTTACTAGTACAAAATCAGCTTTAGAAACCAGTCAGTCTCGAGTATAAAGGCACTACAAAAGAAAGGGATTTTTTTAGTGTTTTCCCCTTTGATTGGCTCTGCTGGTTGTTGGCCTGGTGCAAATAGCTTTCCTTTGTAATGCAAATATACAAAAAATAATAGTGTTCATAATGTATGATTGAACATGGCCCTTACAGATGGGAACATCTCCCAATTCTGGTACATTAAGCCCCCTCTATGAAATAGCCCTCCCCACCCCCACCCTACATCGCCTCTCTATGTCAGTCATTAGTACCATGTGGAGGAAAAAAAGAGCGATTGGCACACTGAATAATGTAAGCTCACCTAATGAGCTAGCCTCCTAGAGCTAAGCTAGCATTGAAACTAGCGTAGAATGACAAGGAATGCTTCTTACTTAATGATATTTGTGGCATTAAATATTGAAAGCCCTTCCTAGTCTAGTCTTTGCTCTAGTGCTATAAGCATTGAAGGCTTGCTTTTCAGACCACCTCTGTGGAATAGGTGAGCAATCTCTATTTTTCTCTCTCTCTCTCTCTCTCTCTCTCTCTCTCTCTCTCTCTCTCTCTCTCTCTCTCTCTGTGTGTCTCATAGCCATTCCCTCTCTTTTGCCCAACGGCTCCCTTTTTCAATATTGCCTAATGACTGGCCTGGGTTTCCCTGCAGTGGCTGCTCTGATATGGCCCATTAGGCACTTGCCTTTCTGACAGCTGAAGGAACAGATGACTGCAGGAGAAAGGGTTGGAGGAGGAGAGAGAGAGGCTGTTTGTGTGATGGTGTTGGATTGGGGGTTGGGGTTGGGCCAAGTGAACTAAAAGCCAAATATGAAAGGCAAAGTAATCCAACCCGTCAAGTCCGGTCTCCAAACACACACTTGTGGGCATGAACACACACGCACACACACACACAGACTATGAGCGTGTTTGAGAGGTCTCATTAGTCTTGTAGACCTTGCTGACTGTGGGGCTGACAGGGGTACACGTCAGAGCAGCAGTAGACAGGCAAACATGCATCGAGGGGGGTGCCCCCTGGCCCCCACCCACCCACTGCACCCCCCATTCCACTCCATGCCCCCCCCCTTTCCCCCAAACACACCCCTCCACATGATTAATGTGGGCAAGAGCCGCAGGGCTGCGTCTGGGACCCCCTAACCCTCATACTACGCACACACGCACACGCACACGCACACACACGCACACACACGCACACACGGCTTAAACCCCTGCATTCCAGCTCTACCCCTCCTTAAATTCCTGTTTTTGTTTTTAATTATTGTACTTCTAAAGAAGGAACGCGAAGAGCCAGTCCACAGGAGCTGTGAGTGCTCTGTGTGAACCAGGAATTTGACTCTCAGCTCCGTTCAGCAAAACCTACAGCTCAGTTCACATAATGGGGTTTTGAGCTCCGCCGGACCCCCAAATGTGCTGCTCTGCACATAATGGGTCTGGTAAGCAAAATGTCAGCACAGGCAGTCTGCAGCCCTGTGGCAAAAACACCTTCACCTTTTCAAGAACTCTCGTCTTCTCCAGCATTTTTTTCTTTAACAAAAAAAAAGAAAAGCAAACCTCAAGGAGCTTAGGGCCAGGTGATGGTTTGTGTCTCTCTCTCTCTCACACACACACACACACACACACACACACACACCTGAGTCGTGGCTGGCCCAAGCACACAAAAGTCATGTGTGGTGCAGCGTGGAGAACAACACACTGAATAGCCGGGGACTCTCCAGGGCCCAGGGAGAGTATGGACAGGGGGGACAGGGAGAGAATGCGTGCTGTTGAATGGCTGATTGTGGCTCCTGTCATGCTGTAATAGGATCAGGGTGAACCTCCAGCCCTGGAGCAGTGCAGGCGGAAGGGGGCAGGACGGGCCAGCTATTGTTGGGCTTGCAGGGGGAGCGGAGCCCCCCAGCAGGAGAAAGCCACTGGAGGCCTTAGACACACACACACACACACCCACCCCAACATGGGAGGGAGTGGTTATCTGAGGCCCATCAAGGTCCCTAAAGCAAACAGAGGGCAGCTCTACTACCAGGAGGGAAGAAACAGAGAAACAGTGATCTTTTTATCAGCAGGCCACCTGTTCAAGGTTTGACTGATTACAGTGTAACTGTAAGTTACAGATAGGCCACATGTCAATCAGGCTTAGAGTGAGGGCAGCTCACCTGTAATGAAAACATAGTTGTAGGCTTAATGGTGTTAGGATTTTAATATTAAAGTGTGTGTGTGTGCGTGCGTGTGCGTGTGCGTGTGTGTGTGTGTGTGTGTGTGTGGTTAATAAAATACTCTCAAGGGGAATTTCCCATGGCTTGTCCAAGGGCACACATGCGACCCCCACAGGAGTGCCCCCCCACCCCCCCATCCCATCCCTCTGCCCCCAAAGCCCTGATCAGGCTCCCCCTCTCCTTCCTACTCGCACTTGATTTTAAATTCAAATTTTCAGAGTTTAATTTCTCCTCTGTTGGCTGTGAACACTAAGCACTTTTTCTGCTGCGGCAGCAAGATGAGCCTGTGTGGCGTCTGAAAGGATAAATCAGTATTGAACGTGCTCAGCCTTATCTGTGGAATACAAGACATACACCCAGCAACAATGGCTTTGAAGCACAACAGATGAAAGCCACAATTAAATAGTAGGCCTATCTGATCTCTCTCTCCCTTTCTCTGTCTCCTCTGTCTCTCTCACTGGAAAAAAGAAACTTTTTCACTTTTCACATAATGGGGTTTGTCTTTGCTTAATAAGTTGGTGCTCCTAGGGTAGGAGATTAGTCACATTTTCTGTAGAGGGCAAATGCTATGTCTCGTATGCAAATTGAAGTGAGTTTCTGTACATCTTTTGTTACTCTTAAGCAAATGTAGTGAAAAGGACCTTGATGGCTTCAAATGGTGTTGACTATTTACCTGCATACTGATTAGCTCACACAAACAGCACAGTAGCTCACACAAACACTACACCAGCTCTGACTGACTATTTTCTCTCTCTGCCTCATAGTGTTGCTGTAACACCATACAGATATTGTGGCTTTTGTTTGCCCCCCCCCCCCCTCCTCCCACCCCCAAGACATCCAATCTGGATGTTGCTGCATTGAAGTAGAGCCAGGTACACAATTTATTTTCATCAGCAGTAAATGGTGGACCATTGTGACCGTGACAGGAAAGCACAAAGGGCCGCTAATGAAAGGCAATGGCTGCAGTCCACTCCTCATCACTGCCAGCTAGCGAGCCACCCAGCCCTGAAAACAGGTGTCCACTCGCTCACACAACCCACCCGCCCGGCCGGCCGCCTCGCGCAGGCTTCATTTAGAGAGTGATTTAAGGGAATATTCATGACCCAGCCACCTTTCATCCGGCCCTCTTCTCTACTGTTTTTTCATCTGTTCATTTTGCGGTAGGAGTGTGAGGAGTGTAAAGAGGATCAGAGAGAGAGAGAGAGAGAGAGAGAGATGGGGGTGAAGGGGAAGGGTATGGGGGGAGAACTGTGGAGGGAAGAGAGAGAGAGAGAGAGAGAGAGAGAAGAGAACGTCAGCAGGGTAAATCAGTGCATGATTGAAGAGGCCTTTCTGGGATAATTCAGTTTGATTGGAGTCTCAGTCTCTCATTACCATTCCCGGCCCAACAGGGAGACTGCCCTTAATCACGCTCATCTGGCCGCTGCCGCCGCCGCCGCCGCTGCTCTCCTCTCTTTCTTCTCACTCTGCCACTCTCAGGGCTCTGCCTCAGGAGCACTAACATGGACACACCATGGCCAGAGACCATGAACGAGAGAACAGGGGAAGACACAGCGTAGATAGCGCTGTTAGATGAGAGTATAGAGAGTCATGAAGAAACTCAAACTGGTATCGGCCTGGATAGGTTTAGAGCAAAAATCTGCTGGCCACTGGTCACTTGCTCTTGACCTATGTGGAGAAAATTATTGCAGAGCTTTGGCCTTCAGGATTTGCTTGTACTGAGTTGATGTTTCACTTGAGCGGTGACATAAACCTGGCGGCTCATGTTTACAGATAGGAGGTCTTTGGTGCTGTGCTCAGGGGCATGCAGAGGTAGTTCCACCAGTCAGCAGGTATTGTGGCTCGTAATGGTGGTTCAACATTCGGCCGCTCAGTCCATGGCCACCGGGGCGGACGTGTGGTCAAAGACCATGCTTGGCTCACCTGAGTCTCCCTGTGCTTGTATAAATTGTGGTGGGTTGTGGTCATCCTGTGTCCCATGTGAATAGAGCATGCGAACACTGTTTATCTCTCAGTACTATCGTGAAAGGAAGTGGTCTACCTATCAACAGAGCCTATCTGTCTGGCTTTTTGTGAAGCTATGGTAAGATTCCATCAGGCAGCTTTTTCACAGATGAATGTGAGCGGGCTCTCACAATGCCGTTTGAGAATGGAGGTCGTGACGTGCTTTGAAAGCTGGAAAAGTCAGACCTCTATACTTATCCCACAGAAAAGCTCTATGCTGGGAACCCCCTAAGGGAGGTCAGTCATTCCAGGCTACAGGGCTTTGTGGAGTGCTGGACCATGTCATCAGGTCCTTGCCGTGCCCTGTCCACAGACGGGAACAGAAAGGACTTGGAATGCATGAAAGTTAAGCAGCTCTAAACTCACCTTGTCTCTCTACAGTGGGGGTGGGGTATTTCCACTTCCTTGATAAAGGAGAATGGCCCTTTTGGTCACCTTGTGCGTGATCATGGGGAATCTTTCACCTGGAGACTTGTAGAGTTACTGTTTTATTATTAGACTGTTCTTTTTACTCCTAAAGAATAGAGGCCTATATATATATAAAGCCAAGGGAAGTAATGTATCTTTCCTTTCTCTAACTTCCTTAGTCTGTCTATTAACTCATAATATGATGCTCATGCATCTCCTGTTACATCACTGGACACATGTCTGGCATTTGCCATTTTGGGGCTTTCCTTCCTTTCTTCTCCCCCCTCCTCCCTCTCTCTCTCTCTCTCTCTCTCTCTCTCTCTCTCTCTCTCTCTCTCTCTCTCTCTCTCTCTCTCCCTTCTCTGTGTCTGTCTGTCTCTTGTCCTCCCTCCCTCAGGTGCTAGAGCCTCTTCTGGCGCTGTCCAATTCAAATGGTCCACATGTGTCATAAACACACCCTGTCTTTGAAGTAAATAGATCTCCACAATGGAAGTCTGCCTCTCAATTTCCCCCAGCTGAAAACCTAGAAGCCTCTTTGTGTTGCAGGCAGGCTTTATGCCCGAAACTTCAAAGCCTGCTGTCTAGTCTCGGCCGAGGAGGATTGGATTGCTATTATAGGCCTCAACTGAAAGTGGTTTAAAATGTAATAATGGATAGGCAACTCTTGGCCAACTTGAAGAGTGGAACTCTTTGACTGTTTTTATTGTCATTGTCTGGGACTGATTTGGATTCTCCCCTCGTGTGTGTGTGTGAGTGAGTGAGAGGCTGCATTTCACATCTCCACACATGGTTAAATCGAGTTCAGGATGTGGGTGTTTTGTAAGTGAACAAATATGTTTCTCTATGAACCATTAGCCTTATTCTGAGATTTATGGTTTTCATTAGATTGTGCTCTTTGGGGGGGGAGCCCTCAGTTATGGTGAGTCTTAACTCTTACAAGTCTGAGAACATACTCTGAGTGTTTCAAAGTATGACTACTTAAAAAATAAACACTCATCCTAAAATGGTACCAGACAGTTCTTGACAGTTGGTGTGTCTGTGGCTGGCGTAGATGGATGCTTCTTCGCTTGTTTGCCGTTTTGTTGATGAATGAGTCCTCCATTCTCAGCTCCATTAGTGACAATAGGATTGCCAGGGCCCTCATCTCTCCTCACACCCCACAATTAATATCCCTCCACCCAATAGGATTGCCAGGGCCCCCATCTCTCCTCACACCCCACAATTAATATCCCTCCACTCTCGGCCTCCATGCAGGCCTGCATTATTAATGAGGCCTCTCCCAATTAAGATGGATGAGGCTGCTCTTGAGGGTATTTGTTCAGGTAAGATCTCTGCTTAGCATATCTGATGGATCTGCCTTGCGTGCACTACACTGATTAAAACCTTCCCACATCCCTGGGGCAACTTTAAAGGGGAAAACTGCACATATTACACCCTTGCACATGGCTAAGATGTGGATGCGAGGTGCCACTACCCCCCCCCCCCCCCCCATACACACACACACACACAACTCCCACCCACGCTGGCTCCCTTCTGTCGAAGCTAACTGGCTTTTCATTAATTCATTTATTATTAGGCCTCTATGTAACGGGATTAGCCTCCTGCACACTGAAGATGCACAGTGCTGAGCGAAGCCAAGTGAAGCTCCTGGAGACAATGGGCGAGTGGTGTGGGGATTTGAGATGGGCGGGGGGGGGGGGGTGACGAAATGAGGCCAGGCAAGGAGGCTCAAAAGCTGGCTTGGGCTCACGGAGGGATGGGGGAAGGAGGAGGGGGGGGGGAGGGCGGGGCTCTAGGACTTCCTTGCAGCGCTGCCATCCAGATGGGATCTGGGTTGTTAAGGAGGGAGAGGAACAGAGCCTGCTGCCTTCGTCTTCCTCGGTCTTTCACGAGATGTGTCGTGAGGCCCTGTCCTCACCCCCGTCCACGTGCTCGTTGGCTTCCGACAGAGTCGCATACTGCTCGTGATGATGGGTCAGGTCAGTGAGCGCGAGCACCGTGCGAACGCGCCGCCCGATGTGCTATATTTGGGCATGGCCGTGGGAGCGGCCTCGCTCTGTGAACTGGATGTTTCCGGGCCTTCAGAAAGGTGCCGCAACGCAAGTGTACGCTCAAGGACACAACACGCAGCGCCGATTCATGTTCACGATCAGGCGGTCCAGAGTCCATTGGGGTGGTCATTACTCAAGCCCTGTCCAGAAAGAGACCGATAGAGACTAATGATCTGTGGGGTGCACCAGAGCAGAGCTTTACACTTTGTTCCTCTCGCATAAAATGGTTTAACAGCTAGCCCAATGGGCCCCAGCCAGTGTGTTGGTAGATCCGTGTGCGTCTTTACAGTGTTTTTTTATTTTTTTATTATTGTTTTGTTGGCTGTGGCCCAATGTGAGTGAATGAGTGAACAACAGCATCCCTTATCTGGGCCCCTAGTACTGTGTAACTGAGTCATGTGGGGGGTAACTCTTTAACTGTTCTGTTTAGTTGTATAGTGCTGCAGTGGAGGGAATTCTCTTTTGAATGTTATTATATGTCCACATAGCACCCGTGACTATGAATAACGTTGATACTTTGGCACCATTGTGGCATTTTTGAGTGTTTGGGTGTGGTTTAGTTTTGATCCCCAGTGGTTGTGCAACACTTCAAATGTATAGGTTAGCTTGAGATGGAAGCCTTCAAGACAGAGATGACTCCACTTCAATGGAATTTCCTCAGGGCAGTCAGGAACACTGTTAAAATGGCAGTTGAAGCGATTTGCTTATCTTCCTCCGTATGAGCGAGGATTTGACTATGCAGGAACCACTCAAGTCAGATAAAGTTGTGTGTATGTGCACAACCCAACAGTTAGATCTCTGTCTCTCAGTCTCTCTCCCTCCATTGATCACGTTAGTTTGACTGCTCTCTCTCCCTGATCCCACTCTCCTCACCTTTCCGGCCGTTTCTCTCCCTGATTCTCCCTTCTGTGTTTGCCGCTCGCTCTGCTCCTGGTGTTCTGTAGACGGAACGCTCTCGTCGGCTCTACCCCAACCCTCTGGAGAAGGCCGGCTTGCACCTTCAGCTCCTCTGTGATAATTGAATTGCCCTCACTCTTGGAAACAAGTCAGACTAGCTGGCCACCTCTCCTCCCTTCTCCTACACTTCTCCTTTTCTCTCTGCTCTCTTTCTTTTTTCACACTTTTTTCCCCCTCGGTCACCCCCCTGCACTCCTGTATTGTAATACTGGATCTTGGCCCAGTGCCCAGTCTTCTCCATTGATGTCTTCCTCCCTCCCTCCCTCTCTCCCTCTCTCCCTCCCTCTCTGTGAAGTCCACACACTTCTCTCTCTGTTACTGTGGTAAGGGAGGCAGTGGGCCCATGGAATTCAAGTACGCATTCCATTGGACAGACACCCCTCCTCCTTGCATAGGCCATGTCTCTCTTGCTCACACACACACACACACACACACACACACACACACACACACACACACACACATACACAGTGTCTGTGTGTCATGCCAGTTGTGTGTAAGTCATTATGTTTGGCACGTGGCCCTGGGTAGGGGGGTGTCCAACCATCCTGCTCCCTGCCTGACTGTTTGGCACTCAATTTCCTCTGTCTCAAGATCCATGCTTCGAACTAACTCTCCCTCCCTCTCCCTCACTCCCTCCCTCTGTACTCTCTCTCTCCCTCCCTCCCTCTGTACTCTCTCTCTTCCTCCCTCTCTCACTCCCTCCCTCTGTACTCTCTCTTTTCTCATCCTCTTTTTTGCTGTCCAGTGAACGGATGAGACTTTTCTGCACTTTGGCATCACATTAAAAGATGAACATTTTTCGTTCATGTTTTTTTTACATCCTTTTCTTTTCCTTTTAATTTCATTCCAGACTTCCACATGCAGCTACGGCCTTGTGCTTCTTTTTTCTCTTCTCTTTCCGTGAAACTAACCCCCCTCTTTCAGAGAGAGAGAGAGAGAGAGAGAGAGAGAGATCTAATCCAATCCAATCCAGTCCGCTGTATGTCTGTGATCTTCCGTTTCACAGAGTTCTCACCCTGCCTCCACATGATCCATCTCGGGCCGAATCAGTTTTTAGCCGGCACCTGCTGGCTGTTCTTCACCGAATCAATATCAGTTGCTATTCTCAGTGCCTCCTTCTTCGGTTTACCTGTATAGCCGATCTCTCACCGGCTCTGAGAACTAGCCAGACCTACGTCACACAACCTAAGCCCTGCTGATGCCTCCAGCTTTTAGCTGTGTGTGTGTGTGTGTGTGTGCGCGCGCGCTTGGGTCTGCTCTTCTCATATACTGTAACCTCAGACCCTGTGAGTTGGTCGGGGACGGTGGACATTTCTGAGTGGGGCGTGCATGTCTCCAGTCTCACAGCGTTGGGCTTCTCTTGCAGGAGTGAGATATGTTTCTTAGGGTGTGTGTGTGTGTGTGTTTGTCTAGTAAGTGGCGTCTGTATGGATGTGGTTCTTCACTCACTCACTCACTCAGTGTGGGGAGAGCTGGCAAGACAAATTCTCACCAGACCTCTGCTTGTCTCTCCTTATTCCTTATTCCCTTTATAGGCACACATCCACACCCACATCCACACCCACATCCACACCCACATCCACATCACCTCCACACCCACCTCCACACCCACTTCCACACCCACCTTCACACCCACATCCACCTCCACACCCACACCCACCTCCACACCCAGGCCTCTGCCCTCTCTTCTGGGTCAGGCCTTGTTTTGCACTAGTTTGGGTTTCTCCCCATCTCTCTCTCTCTCTCTCTCTCTCTCTCTCTCTCTCTCTCTCTCCTGAGTACTCCATCTCTCCATTGTGCTACCAGTGGAGGTGGGCTTCAGCCCCATAGGCCTGCCACGTGGTGTGTGTCAGAGCCATCGCTGCTGTGGGTACTGCTGCCAACAGGAGTCGGGTGCAGCTGGCGTGTGTGTGTGTTTTCTTTTCCAGCACTCTGTATTCACAGTTCCCCTTCTTTTTAGTGTGTGCTGTCATTGCCCCACATCTTTCCAATGACCTTGATGTAGAGAAAGAGAAAGGAGGAATGATGTACCCATTGTGTGTGTGTGTGTGTGTGTGTGTGCGTGCGCTGCAGACACCCCTCAAAGCCCAGCACACTGCGCACATTATTGCCATTGTGCTGCTGTTGCACTTGAGGTGTTGTCAGGTCTGTTGCCATGAACTTTGATCCAGGTTTTCCACCATTCTTTTGCATCACTCTTCATTGCAAAAGATGAAAGACACAGAATTAAACGGAACTTTCCGTTTCATTTATGTGATAAGCACCTCCGTTGGGTTTAGGCTTTTTCTTTGCTATCTTAAAGGAGCTTCATTATGCGAAAACTCTGTGCTTGGAGCTGGTTGGCCGCTGCCTCGTCGGCCGGCGATTCCCCTCAGGTGGCCTTCTCCATCAGGGTTGGGGGCCATGCCATGAATATTCATACGGCTTTCCAGTGCTACCAGGGGCATTTCTTAAATGTGCATAATTTTCCTTTTAAGTGCCGTCACTGATGACCTTTTCTCCTCACTCCAGAAGTCCACAAGAGAAGGGCCGTACTTAGCAATCAAGCTGCCTTTGTGAGACAGGCCAAGACAGTGGAAAACCTCCTCCAAAGCCGGGAGCCAAAGGCCATTTCAAAAGCACTTCTATCAATATCATCCCTTTGGAGAGGGTTCGGCCTCTTGCACCAGGCTGTATGGAAGTGTGTGTGTGTGTGTGTGTGCGTGTGTGCGCTTGAATGACATGAAGAGAAAGAGAGTACAGTTTCCATGCAGCTAAGCGATTAGTTTTTCCACACAAGAGGTGCTTTGCATCCACGGCCCCATGTGTGCCTGGTCTATACGTGTATGTGTGGCACTATAGCTTCCATCATTGTTGCTCAAGCCTCTGCTTCTCTCCTCAGCCCTGCTCTATCCCTCCATTGTCTTCTGTGTTGGCTCTGTCAATACAAGCAGCTAGCCGTGATGAGTGCTGAATGCACACACACATCCCCCTCTGCATCTCTGTACTAACACCCCAATGACACACAGTCTCTGTCTGCCGCCAACCACCAACCACTGGACGTGTTCTGATGCGTTGCCTCCCTTCTCTTCTGAACACCCTCTGTTTCCCTCAGGTGTGTCTGGAAAATGGTGGTGGTAAGAACACCTTTTTAAAAAAAAAATAAGGATTAAAAATGGAATTCGAATTAGCTTCTAATCAAATCATTTATGTATTTTATCTCTCGTTTGAGGGTGTTTTCTTCTTTGGCCAGTTTTATTGTTTTGCTTGCATCAACAGTGCCTTTTTCTTAAGTCCGCCTTGATTCTTTGAATGAATGGAAAAAAAAAAGACTATTGAGTTTGCTGGCCTTGTGTGTCCCTCTCAGCATGCCGTAGAGTGGTTGTCATTGGTGAACTGCTCTTTTGAGAGCTTCAGGGCCATTTGGATGAATGGTAGTCTGGGAGTGGGCCTTTTCTTCCCAGAGCCCTGCTAAAGTGCATTGTGTTGTATTGTTTACTGAGCATTTCCTATTATTCTGTATGCAAGCTCATGTGTCAACACGGGGCTCAGTGCATCCACAGTTTTAGCTTGTTTTTTTTTTATCTCTTATTCCAAGGATTACAAAAAACTTTATTTTTTGCTAAGACTTATCAGTCCTTCCAGATGCATTTACCTAGCTTAGCTTTTACTGTTGTCTTTGTACATGACCGATGAAGCCAGCAGAGTGTTCTGTTGAAAGAGGGGCTTAGTTAGCGTGTGTGTGTGTGTGTGTGTGTGTGTGTGTGTGTGTGTGTGTGTGTGTGTGTGTGTGTGTGTGTGTGTGTGTGTGTGTGTCCAGTGTTCACCTCATCATGAAATGGCTGTATTGAGCGTTAAGGACGATGCTTGTCGACCATCTGCACAGAAACATTCAGGCAGCATTGTTTTCCTTGCTCTGGGTTTGCTATCTGCTACTTAGCAGGACAGAGAGATAAAGATAGAGAGTAAGGAAAAGAGAGCGAGAGAGAGAGAGAGAGAGAGAGACTGAATTCATGCAGGAGAAATGCTTCATTGATTATTACACTCCTGTGTTGCTGTGCTCTGCTGGGTAGGTTTTGCATGCAGGATCAGGTTATATTTAATTTGTGGGAGGGGCACCAGCTATTCAAAGCATGTCATGACCGCAGAGAGCCTTGCTGCCTGCCCTATGCAGAAATCAGCACTCCGCGTCACCCCTGGCCTCCGCTATGCTGTGGCTCATTTGTGCTTCAGCTCTATCACTGCTGGTGCCAGCCCACCTACCACCACCCTTGCTCTGGCTGTGTCCCATCTCCTCTGTGCCCCCCCCCCCCCCCCCCCCCTCTCTCTCGCGCTCTCGCTCTCTCTCTCTGTCCCTCTCCCCCTGGCTTCTTCCAGCAGCAGCGGCGGTGGCGGCGGTCACTCCGGCCCCTGCCTCCAAGCTGACGCCTACTAACTGCTGTTCACTCTTTGTGGGCAACAATAGCCAGGCCAGGCCCCTGCCTGAGGCCTAGACAGCCGCACTGGAGAACAAAGGGGGCCTGTGAACGGCCAGCCCAGTGGGCAGCCAGAGAGAGAGAGAGGGGGTGGGGGGTTGGAGGGAGAGAGAGAGATAGATAGAGAGGGAGAAGCAAAGCAGGTCAGGCTAAGATTAAGGCACTGGAGAGGGGGTTAGCCTAGCAGCTGAAGCTAGGCTAATGGGTATGGGCCATGTCCAGTCCATGGATGAGGTGTTTGGGTTGGGATGGATGAGGTGCTTGGGTCGGGTGGGTGTAGGGGTGGAAGCGAGTGCTAAGACAATGGACGAGTATTTTTGGAATAGGAGGTGTAATGATGCGGTGTGTGTGTGTGGGGGGGTGGCATTGTTAAGACAGAAGGAGGAGGAGTGGAGGTAATTAGAGATGCCACCATTGGCGCTTCATCTGATTTTCGTCTCCCTCGCGCACCTTCAGGCCTTTTCTCTTCATCATCATGCATGCAAGACTGGAGCTGAGTGTGTGTGTGTGTTGGCTTGGGTCTTTTGTGCTCACCCCCCCCCCCACCCCACCCCATTATGGGCTGTTTTATTGTTCTAGTCCATATGCCATGCCTGGTTTGATAGACATTTGAAGGGGGAAAAAGCAGTCATTGGGAGCTGCATGGGCTGAAGGTGCTGCAGATCAGATTGGCTGTTGTTAGCCTAGCATCTTGGCTGGAGATGAGAAGACAATGAGGAGTTTACGGTTTCCATGGTGTGGAGGAGGAAATGGCAGGGAGGCAACACGACCGGGAGCAGCCGCAAAGCACATATTGACTTTTCTTAACCTTGTGCCAGTGTGTTTCAAGTACACAGGCTAGTTTGTTTGAGTTCTTTTTTTTTCCATCTATCTACTTTCTTTCTTTCTTTCTTTCTTTCTTTCTTTCTTTTGAAAAGCCAGGGCAAAACCGAGATAGAGAGCGCCTACTAGCTCAAAGGAATAGCTGAGTGTTGGTACGCTCCACAGATGAAGTGGTAGCTGCAGATCTGTCATGCACAAGTTCAAATGGAAAAGTGTCCCCATCTGGGTAAGACCAAGCATGTCTCTCATGCTAGTCCCTCCCTCCCTCTCTCTCTCCCTCCCTCCCTCTTTCTCTCCCTCTTCCTCCCTCTCTCCCTCTATTCCAGTCTTCACACGCTGATTGAGCTTTGTTTCGTTTTGTTTAATGTGACTCAGGAAATATAAGCTTCTTAAAATGCACTTATCTAGTGGCACAGACCGTGCCTCCAGAACAAACGAACGGAGCTTAATGGAGGCATTGTGTCCCTTGGACGGCTCCTTGTCAAACGCAGGCAAGCAGATGGTTTGTACATGCCCGCATATTAAGTAGAATCTTTCACATGTCTGAGGAGGCGGCCGGCGAAAGGCCAAAGAATACCACAGACATTTGGAGTGGCGTGCGATGAGTGATGTGCTATAAGGCCACGCGCTCCGAGCTGGTGACGGCGTCAAAAATGTTTGGCACGTCGTGTTGTGAGGCTGTCTTTTCCGGCATTATCTGCGGCCAGGGGAGGGGATAAATACTGGCCACTGACCTTTTGAAGCACGTCACGTTCTCTTAGCCAGTCCAGTTTGCCTGATCGCTAGTGTTGTTGGCAAAGAGGGCGTCGAGGGGGAGAGCCAACGGCCGGCCCGTGCAGAGCCTCGGAGCTCTGCAGGCCTCGGTCAGGACTCCTCACAGACACGTCTGTCCTTTCAAATGAGCCACGCTGGAATGCTGATCCTCATTACTACTGGTTCAGTAGACTGCCCAGGAGCAGGAAGTGAGCATGGCTCTTCACAAAACAAACTATGGAGTGTGCTATTGTTCCCAGCGTTTTGCACTGTATATAGCACAAATTGGAGTAGGCCGAGGTGTGGTGTGGAGCAGAGCGGCCCTGGGATACGCTGCATGCTGGGTAAGGGGAGAGAAAGGAATATTTACAACCGCCTCTGCTTTTTCAGTGCTCCTTTCTTCCCCTCCAAGGACAAGACCCAAGACCTTGGTGCATCAGAAACATCAGAATCTAACAATGAAAGGAAATCCCACCCACAGCATCCCCCCCAACACACACACACACACACACACACACACACACCCCCCATTCCCTCACTCTGTCCCTAGCACAGCGTTTCAAGTGTCTCTGCTTTTATCAGGAGCTCCACATCTGTGTCAGTCCAAAATGGAGTTTTGTTTTTACACCCCCTCCATCCTCCCTCCTTCCTTCAGAGTGGTCTGTTCCCTTTCCTGCGCTCTCCTGATGGAGCTGGACTGATCCCAGAGGCCCCCGAGCTCCGAGGGGCCAGATTGCGTATGCTCCCCCTGCACTGTCAGGCTCTTTTGCCCAGATGCGATGTGATTACGCCTGCTATTCATTTGCCTCTCCTCTGTTCCCTGTGCACACACACACACACACACACACACACACACACACACACAGCTCATGGTCGACTAAAGGGAAGGGAGGGGTGAACTGAAATGAAGGAAGAAAGAGAAAGAAAGGAGGCAGAAAAGGCCTGATGCATCCTCTCTTTTCCATGTGAGATTTCCATACGAGTCCATCCCTGTTTGGGTGAGGGGCATGAAGGTGCTGTGATGGTGGTGATGGCAGCAGCGGGGTAGTTTACAGGGAAAAGGGAGATGATTGAACCCACTCACCCCTCCTCCCACCACTCCCCCTCTCTCTCTCCCCACTCCACTTCATAGTTCACCACATCAGAAATCAATTGGAAGTGATCATGACAAATGACTCCCTGAACGAATGGGCGAACAGGCGAGCAAGTGAACAGGCGAGGAGGGAGAGGGAGAGGGGGGGGGGGGGGGGGGCTCGGGGGCATTGGAGACAAATCACAAATGAGTCAATCAGAGCTCCATTCTTTATCACGCCGTGCCGGCCTCTGCTCCGGCACCCCACACTTTTTTATTTGTTGTTCATGCGTGCGCTGGCGTGCATGCGCATTGCCTTCTGCATATGCATGTCTGCAGTGTGCAGATAGAAAAGAGGGGGGGGGGGTATGAACGGGGTGTTAACCGTATTGGTGCCGGGACAGATGGAAGATGGGGAGTTCGAGAGAGGGAGGGGCAAGGAATGGAAAAGGGGGGGCAGGGCTTCTAGTGTCTGAAGCCGCTGCTCTATCAGCTCCTCCATGGCTGATTAGAGGCTAATGTTTAAGGGCAGGGAGGGAGCTGCGCTCTAATTGGCTGCATCGGCACCCGGATGGGTGGAGCTGAGCAGCAGCAGCAGCAGCAGCAGCAGTAGCAGCAGATGGTGCTGTTGTAGGGAAGGAGGGAGGGAGCAAATGAATGAATAAAGGAGAGACGGAGGGGTGTGCGCTCTCCTCCTCTCTTTTCTCGTTTTCCGCACCTCTCTGCTCCCCTTGTCTTCCTCCCTGTCCACCTTCGGCATGGACCCCCTTTCTCGCTTCTCTTGTCTGTCTTAGCAGGCACCGCTACATACCTCGCCTCGCCTCTCCTCCTAGCCCAGCCCAGCCCAGCCCGGTCCAGACAGATGGCCAGAGGGGTCTGGCGGGCCTGGCCTGCTCGGCGTAAAACGACTGCTGCCCAAGCCTCCAGCTCCAAGCTCCTGGCTGAGCTTGAGAATTAGTCTGCAGCAGGCCCTCGGATTAATTATGATACACGCATGCAAGCACACACGCAGCTTCCCACAGCCCTGCTACATCTGCTTAAGTGCTGTGGCATCCCCATCATCCCCCCCCAGACCCAACCCCAGCCCCCCTCTCCTTGGCTGGGCTTCCCCCATATGTTGGCCTGCACCAGAATCTCACTGCAGCCTGGCTGGGGATGTGAGACTGATGAGCTCCATTAGATGGTAATGCTCGCTGGGTGGAGGAGAGGACTCCTGAGGCCCCCTAGGGCCTGTCATATGGTTCGTCCAGAGCACACAGCCCACAGACAGACGACTAATGCTTGTGGAGGTGTGGATGGGGTGGTGCTCTATCTCTACCACATCCACAACTATTGGCTGGATGTGCTAGTGTTAATCGTGCCAATCATACTGGACAGGAGTTGTCTGTCTATCATAACCAGCACGTTTGTTTATTTCATTGTGCATCACGTGCATGCATGTGTGTGCTTTTGTTCTCTAATTAGTTTAATGATTGTGTCTCATGATCTCTGACGTTGTTGGATGTGTGGATATGGCGCCGTCATTAAGACTGACTGGTACGCGGAGCAGGAAACTGTAGGCAGCAGCAGTGCGATGCATGTGAGTCTCATGTTCCAAACCAGTTTTTCCTGCGCCATGCTGGAATCCTGCGCCATGCTGGAAAAGCCATGTATATATTAAACACAGATGCCAGGCCTTATCACAGCGGCCATGTGTACATTAAACAAACCAGCCAAGCATGGGACTCAGCTTCTGCTGGATCAACGTGTGTGTGTGTGTGTGTGTGTGTGTGTGTGTGTGTGTGTGTGTGTGTGCTCATTCTTGCTTCAATGCAGACGCCATTCGGGTTGCTTTGAGGAAACAGTCAAGCAGCAGAGGAACTGGGCACATAAAGTGTGTGTGTGTGTCTGTGTGTTTTGTAAGTGACCCACATTGAGCTGGACAGCATCATTATTTCCCCTTGCTGACGTGGCGTGTCACATTGTGAGCGACACAGCCCTTCCATCTGGCTTCAGCCCCCCCCCCCTCTCCCCAAAACACTGCTTTGGGGGCGCCCTTTAACCCCCCGCCCCCTCCCGTCCAAGCGAGTGGCTCTGTGTGGTTAGGCTGAAAAGAGCATCAGCACAGAGGGGACGGAGGCCTCATTCAGCTCCATATCCTCCCCAACAAAAGAGCACGCTGAGGGGACGACTGAGGACGGACAACGGCACCGGAGACGACCAAGAGGAGGAGGAGGAAGGAGGAGAGGGGGAGGAAGGAGGAGAGGGGGATGGCGAAGGATTGCAGAGGGCACTGGTGAAAGGCGAGCAGGGCTCTTCACGTCCATCAGCAGCAGCTGCCCCTCCCTCCTTCCTTCCCTCTTTCTCTTCAGCTCCCTCTCTTTTTTCTGTCATTTGAGCTGATGGGGACCCTGGGTCCTCCTCAATAACCCCGCCAGCAGGCCCTGTCACACACACTGTCAGACCGAGAGAGAGAGAGCGAGAGGGAGGGAGAGAGAAAGAGACTGGCTTGTTCTCCATACCTGTCAGCTGAAATGTAGTTCTTAGCATATATGCATTCATATTGTGAAGGTCAACGATGCAGATTAGACTCAAGGTTAGGTGTGTGTGTACAGTGTGTGTGTACAGTGTGTGTGTACAGTGTGTGTGTACTGTGTGTACTGTGTGTGTGTGTACAGTGTGTGTGTACAGTGTGTACTGTGTGTACTGTGTGTGTGTGTACAGTGTGTGTGTGTACAGTGTGTGTGTACTGTGTGTGTGTGTGTACAGTGTGTGTGTACAGTGTGTGTGTACTGTGTGTGTGTGCGCGCGCGCCATGTGCACATGGTCACTGGTGCGGTGTACATTGTGCACAGCTGACTAATCACACAGCTGAATATTTGCATTGCAGTCCCCGCGCCGGTGTCAGTGCACTCATGCATATTCAGCAGCAGCAGCAGCAGCAGCAACGCTGTGTGAAGCTCCGCTCTCCTTGTGACTTTCCCTCAAACTTTTCTGTCTTGGGTTCATAGCCCCATTCCCTCCCCTCCTGCCATGTCCACGATGTGTCCAATCACGTTGTGTGAACACACAGCCTCACAGGGCTCCTCCCAGTGCACAGTGCAGCGTTACAGTTCATTTCCACAGGCTTGTGTAACACTGATATGAGGAGGAACCTTCTAGAAGCTTTTCAAATAACATGATCGGCTCAGTGTGTGGTGTCACTTTAGCCACGTGGTTAACAATTGCTAAGGGATACTAAGTAAAGTGATGTCCTGTAGCGAGGCAGAAATAGTCAGACGCCCCAGCCCCCACCCAGCCCCCAGCTTCAGCCCGGCTCATTGTTGCGGCAGCATCACTGTAAGTGGGGTATCGTTGTTCACTGGGTGGTAAGCCAGGCTGCGCTGCACACAAAGGCCCCTGCTGAGTCGCACGGCCTCCCAGAGTTCAGCACGGCTCCAGTTGCAACATCATCCTCTCTCTCTCTCTCTCTCTCTCTCTCTCTCTCTCTCTCTCTCTCTCTCTCCCTCACTCTGCTGACTGGCCTCCACTCACGCCCTGTGAGTCATCCTAGCTGAGCCATGCTCCAGAATCAAAACTCAGTAAGGCAGTGATGAGAGCATGGGATGTCTCCAAAAGTAGCTTTGTTTTCCCTTGCCATGCCCCTAGCCTGTGCTAACCTAGCGACCCTATGCTCTGCCATATCTCTAGCCTGTGCTAACCTAGCGACCCTATGCTCTGCCATGCCCCTAGCCTGTGCTAACCTAGCGACCCTATGCTCTGCCATATCTCTAGCCTGTGCTAACCTAGCGACCCTATGCTCTGCCATGTCCCTAGCCTGTGCTAACCTAGCGACCCTATGCTCTGCCATGCCCCTAGCCTGTGCTAACCTAGCGACCCTATGCTCTGCCATATCTCTAGCCTGTGCTAACCTAGCGACCCTATGCTCTGCCATGTCCCTAGCCTGTGCCAACCTAGCGACCCTTTTGAAAGAGAATGCTCTGCCATGGGAAATCAGTGGGCAGCAGGGTAGCAGGGTTTCTCAGTTCTCATAAAGAACTGTATGCTAACATTCCCATTACAGAACAACCTTCCCCATTTGTAGCTAGCTTATCCCTGTTATCATGAAAGTGCGGTTGTCAGCGGCGCCTCTGTGATTCTCCTGGCAAGGTTAGCTCTCTTTGTGCTGCAGCACTACCCATGAAAGAGCTGCACAAGGGCACTTTGCACAGAATGTGTGTACCCTATTATGTAGTCCCTTTTCCACATCTCAAAAGAGGCGAGGGGGTTTGTGTGGCTGTGAGATTAGACCCTCTCCTGCAGGAAAGGCAGAGCGGCTCCGCACTCGCGTCATCCAGGAGGACGGAGCTTACACCCCGCAGCTGGGCCTCTCCTCTCCTTCTCTCCTCTCCAAGCTTCTGCCCCACTGTTTTATGGATTCCTGGTTAATCATTGTTATTAAAAAAAACATGCACGTTTTTTAACTGTATTTTTTGTTTTTGTTGTTGTAGCACATTTCCTGTTTTGTGGTGGGGGGGGAGGAGGAATAAGAGAAAGAACTCAAATAAAAAGTTGAGCGGAGCCTGCGAGTGGTGGAAAGCCCCAGTCATTTCCCTCTCTCTCTCTCTCCTCTGGCTGCATCCTGTCTTTGAAGTGAGCGCCATTTGGGCCCTGAGTCATGTGCGGCGCGTTGAGGTAGCTCTCGCTCTCGCGCTCCCCTCCTCTGTCCTTTATCAAAATGAAAACAGACATGGCCGTAAACTCCCCTTAATCAGATGGCTCTGTGCTTTTGGCACAGCCTGAAAGGCCTTGGCAGTAAATTGGACGTTGGATTTCTTTTCGGAGCAAAATCTGGGGAGGGGGTGACTGAGGAGGAGGAGGGGGGGGGGAGTAAAGGGAGGAGGAGGAGAACGAGAGGAGGGAGGGAGGGGGGAGCTGCTTAGAAGAACTCGTCTGGAAAAGCCTTTTGTGGGATTTGGCGAGGCAACAGCCGGCTTTACCCATGCTTATTAGGCACCTCTGCCGCCATAGAAATTCTCATGTCTGTGTGTGAGTGTGTGTGCGCTTGCTCATGTGTGTCTTGTGTGCATGTCTCTGTGCTGTATTGTGTTGTGAGTGCACACAAGCATACACATTATCAGCTTGGTGCGGCCCTTGCTCATCTCTGAAAGAGACTACTGGCATTGTTATGACCCGCGCTGCTACGTGAAGAGTGACCAGGCCTAGACGAGAGCTTCTCACTTGAGACGAGCTCCATGTGTGCCACGGCGTGTCCTGACACCGCGCCACGTCACCTTACCTCGCCTCGCTCCATTATTCCCCCACACTGATTCACCCACGATCTCGCTCGCCATGCCCTCACACAATGGGCACAGGCCATGAGCAAGGGATACACAAAAGAAACTTATTTTGCCATTTCTTGATCTCCCCAGTCCCCTCTTTTTCTGGTGTTCTTTCACTGCTCTTTGTTGCTATGGTTAAAGAGTGATAGAATAATCCTTAAGCCCCTCCCCTGTGCCCCTACCCCACCCCCCCCCCCCCCCCCCCACCGTCATCTCTCTCTGGCGCCCATCATGACTGATTTAGTAGCGAGCCTCTCGGCTGGGTAAACTGGCCTCACACTGCCCCCCTTCCCATCATGCATCGCTCTAACCCCTCACCCTGCGCTCATGCCGGTCGGTGCTGCCTCCTCTCTAGTTACACAGAGTTCACTGAGCAGCGCCCCCTTGGGAGCCCACAGTGGTAGTGCTGTGTGTGTGTGTGTGTGTGTGTGTGTGTGTGTGTGTGTGTGTGGCCACTGGGTTTTCCCCAAAGGCTGATTTGCAGCAGTGCCATACTGCAAGACAAAGACAGGGGGTCAGAAGGGAGGCCTGCGGGGAAAACGGTGTCCGCTTCCCTCAAGTGTGTGTGTGTTCATCTACACACACACACACACACACACACACACAGAAGGGCCAGAGTTCCTAAGGGAAAAGGATAAGTCTTGTGGGGGTTGTAGATGAATAGGTCAGATTACTTAATTCCTTGACAGCACAAGCTCCACCCTGGGCTTCCTGTGTGGCCTCCTGTATGGCTGCCATCACCCTGGCCCTTACCTGCAGAATGCAGCCCTTTGGATTAGTGTATGTCATCTCCTGGAGTCTGCTGAATCCCAAATGCATTGTCTACCTCTCCCTGGCCCTCGAGCCATGAGGTTTCCACCCCCCAGAGCAGGTGTCTTCAGTTCACTAACCTCTATCTTTCTTTTCCCTCTCTCTCAGGTTTCCACCTCAGCGGCACGGTCACCGAACCAGCCACGGCGACAGAGCCCGAGGTCACCCACCGCGTGGCCATCAGCTTCGACCGCTGCAAGATCACCTCGGTGACGTGTGGCTGCGGCAACCGCGACATCTTCTACTGCGCGCACGTGGTGGCACTCTCGCTCTACCGCATCCGCAAGCCCGAGCAGGTCAAGCTGCGGCTGCCCATTTCCGAGACGCTCTTCCAGATGAACCGCGACCAGCTGCAGAAGCTGGTCCAGTACCTCATCACCGCGCACCACACCGAGGTGCTGCCCACCGCCCAGAAGCTGGCCGACGAGATCCTCTCGTCCAACTCCCAGATCAACCAAGTGCACGGTAAGGGCCCACAGCAAGCAGGTGGGGAAAATGTGGGGATGGGGAGTGCGACTGGTCGTACTGGACAATCGGCCTGTCCATATAGACTGTCATAAGTGGACTGTGTGGGAGAAGGCTTCAGGTGAGGCTGATAGGAGGGAGAGGTGGGTGGACCGATGAAGAGCCCGGCCTTCCTGGTTCATTCCACACTTCCAGCTCTCATTCCATTGTGGAGTGAGAGGAACCCTGCTCACCTCTCTCACTCTTTTTTCTCTCTCCCTCTCTCTCGTTTTCTCTCTCTTTCTTTCTCTCTCCCTCTTCCGCTGTCTCTCTCTTCCTCTCTTTCCTGCCCTCTCTTTCTCTCTCTCTCTCTCTCTCTCTCTCTCTCTCCCCAAATATTTCAGGGTGGCCACTCCAACATGGAAGTTCCCCTCATTAGAGGTGTCTCACCAGGGGGTTGAGCCTTAATTATGGAATTTCAATGATGAGACCTGGGCCCAGTGAAGCCGTGGTTGTCTGAATGAGTTCATCAAAGAGAGGCGAAGGAGCTACCTATAGAAGGCCCTCCCACCCATGGCTGCGTCTGATCTCCTGATCGGGTCCGTGGGCGTTTCGGTCACTTGCTCTATCGCGGCACATTAAAAAACAGAGCAGGCATGTAATGACCTCCGCTGTTGTATGTTTTAATAATGGAGCCACAATGGGGCGTTAATGAGGAATGGCCCAACCAGAAGCAGAGGCATGTGACATCGTCCGTCATGGATTCCGTTGCGGGCTTTAGGCCGCCGGCGCATGTGAGAGGAAATGGTTTCCTACACGTGGAGGTTACAGTGTGTAATTACGCGCCGTGGCTTCTCTGTTCCAGCCATAGCAGTGCTGGCCACGCTGCACCGGGCTGTGGTCTCATGTAGCCAGCTGTACACACACTCACACACATACACACACACGCACTCACAAACACACATGCATACACAAACACACATACACACACTCTCAAACACACATGCATACACAAACACACATACACACACTCTCAAACACACATGCATACACAAACACACATACACGCACTCACAAAAACACATGCATACACAAACACGAGCACACACACACACACACACACTCATAAACACACACGCATACACAAACATACACAGGCTCTTGTGTCATAAGAGAGAGATGATCTTAAGCCACATAATTTGGGTCCTATCCTATTAAGATATTATCTGTGCTGCATCCTCTTATCACAAACAAAATGACCGATAGAGCCCAAGGACAGAGCGATGACGACACGTCGCTCTTGGCAGACCTCCACGCAAATAGGACTATGTTAATGCCATAGCCTAGCTCTTAGCATACCTGCACGCAAATAGGACTGTGCTAGTGATGCCTGCACGCAAATTGGACTATGCTAGTGACGTAGCCTAGCTCTTAGCATACCTGCACGCAAATTAGGACTATCATAGTGACATAGCCTAGCGGGACTGCGAGTGCACAGGCTGGGGATAGTTGACATCCAGTGTTGGAGCTTTTACAAACGGTGCCTCTCTTCTCCTTTAATAAGCTCTTGGGCAATGTGTGTAGTCCGTATATATGGGGGTTGAAGAGGATATTCCCAAAGTGCTAGAAAGTTCTCCTCGTTCTGAGAGAGCTTTAACCTAAAGAGGATTGGGTGGGTGTGCGCTGAACATGTGGTAAGACCCATCCTGCCTTAATGCACTCATCCCTAAAGAATTATAGCACATAACGTCCAGAGATCGGAGGGGAAGTGGTGTGATGAGATGGACCCTCTGCACAGCCTCCACCACTCCGGGCCGCCTTTGCTTTAGACCGTAATAGAGGACTGTGGGAGTTGAGCTGAGTAGTACACAACTACCCCCCAGCCCACCCCACCCCCACACTCCCATTGCTGCACAAACACTCACCAATATATATAGAACCCTGCAGCTTGCTTGTTTATATGCAGCACTGTATGGGTGTTTAAATTGTTTACTTTTCACTCTCAAAGGCAAACGTGTAGGTGTGTGAGTTGTCGGAATGCTTCTTATATCATGTTGTTCAAAACAGGCAATCTTAGTTACAGCGTGTCTGAATATTTTTTTTTTCCCGGAAGGTTTTTATTTTCTTTTATTATTATTTTATATACAGTATATTTATTTGACGTGTGTTTTATTTGTGTTTGTGCAGGTGCGCCGGACCCCACGGCTGGGGCCAGTATTGACGATGATAACTGCTGGCACCTAGACGAGGAGCAGGTCAGGGAACAGGTCAAACAGTTCCTGTCCCAGGGAGGCTACTATGGCTCCGGCAAACAGCTCAACTCCATGTTTGCCAAGGTTGGTGTTTCTCTGTGTGTGCGCGTGTGTGTGTTTGTGTGTGAGAGAGAAAGAGAAGTGTATGTTTTGGCAAATTCTTTTTTTTCTTTTTTCATATAAGAATTTATATAATTATTCGTGAATACATCTATGTTTGAGCATGGCTATCTTACTGTGTTTGTTCAAGAAGTTTGTACTATGTCAAGTGGCACGTGCATGTGCGTGTGCGTGCACACTGTACTGCACTGCACACATGTCAAAGAAATGCTCAATACCAAAGGTTCCATCCTGATGAATTATGAGACCATGCAGTCCTGGGAGGCCCATTTAAATCAATGTGTTTTAATTAAATGTCACGCCGCCTCTCATTTTCTATCTCCAGCGTGACGGCCAGCTTTCAGCGCCTCCCATATCTTCATCTTCTGCATAGGAAATTCCAGCCGTCTGCTCCTCTCCTCCTCTTCCTTTGTGTGTGTGTGTGTGTGTGTGTGTCTATATATATATATATATATATATATATATATATATATATATATATATATATGCATTGGCCGCGCTCTTTGCCTTGGTGCCTAATTGCAGTCTAAAGTATTGTAATCTGGCTATGATGGTATTAGATCATTAGTTCTGCTGGCTGAGTCTGCATTGGGCCTCTAGATTAGCCTGTCACTGCTCTCGCCTTGCCCCAGGAGAATGATGAATAGTGACACCCTAGCCTTCATCCCACTTGTTCAGTTGCTATATTACCTTGCACTGTGAAAGCTCAGCTGTGTGTGTGTGTGTGTGTGTGTGTGCCAAATCCCCAGCCCTTTGTTTGGATCTGTAAATGCAGGAAGGTCTGTTTTTGAAGCCTGTGTGTGTATTTGTGTCCAGGTGCGGGAGATGCTGCGGATGCGCGACTCTAACGGTGCTCGCATGTTGACCCTGATCACCGAGCAGTTCATGGCTGACCCTCGTCTGTCGCTATGGAGACAGCAGGGCACAGGGATGACGGACAAGTGTCGGCAGCTCTGGGACGAGCTGGGTGAGTTAACAGTAGCACCATGGGATACTGTCTGTCCAACAAATAACCAACAAGAAAAGGTTTTGAACGAATACGTGTGAAAGTGCAAAATGTGTCTTCATATTCGTCAGCCATCAATGTCCATCCATTTCATGGCCATAATGTGGTCTGGTGTTCAGGTTAATCGCCTCATTCCAGGACTCTAAGCACTGTCTAATTGAACCGGGGGGATATTATCACCACTACCTGGAACTGTGCAGCGGTTCAATAGCTTTGGCCTTGTGCACACGTTTAGTGTGGGAGCTTTGCTGGTGTCTGGGCTGGACTGGATGGGTAATCTCCCAGCAGTGGACGTGGCCTAACCTCCTGAACCCCCTCAGTGATGGCAGCCATCGGGGGCCCCAGCAGACCGCGCTGCGCTGGGAGAAAGGGCCCGGAACCGGCATGAAAGGGCCCCCAGATCAATGGGCTTTTCAAGCTCGTCGCTATTGATCCGGGGGCCATTTAAAGCAGTCGATGGGAGCGCATCCTTGGGAGGCTCGTTTGAAAGCTAAGCCTTCGGCTGCCTCTCTGGTCAGCTCCGCCGAGACCAAACCTCGGTGTGAGCGGCCGACTGAGCAGGCACTCCATCATCACCGGCATTAGCTTTCATTTGCCCAGGAAGGGACGCTCCTCTCCTAGCAGCAGTCTACTGAAAACAAGCCACAGTCAGCTGTAGTCGAAGCAATCCCAGCTTGCTGATTGGTTGAAGTTGTGAGACCCCCTGCCACATTGATTAGCCCTACAGCCAATGAGTGTTGCTCCACTGGACTGGATGTGACAGAGCGAGAGAGAGGGAGAGAACACCGGCCGGACCATCTGTTACCTAGCTACAGAGATGTGCGGAGCGCCACTGCCAGTTATACAAGGCTGCGTGAGCCAAGCAGCACCTGCCAAATCTCACTCTCTGCCCAAATGCACTCTGTTTGGGAAGCACTGACGTCATGGCCACGAGCCTGGTCAGTGTCAGCCGCGCTGGTCAACATGTGCACGTCAGAGAGGGGGGCCAGTCCAAGAAATAATAACACTTTTATTGCCACACTTCAAGTAGACCAACATATATAGCCTCAATGAATCTGTTAAGGTTTAGTTAATTAAAACCTTGATGCTTCTCAGCCCACTTGAGAAGTAGTAGTTTATTGTTGGGCAAAGATATGAATGTAGTCCTCCCACTTGAACAAAAGTGTTCTATTTCAGCCTCTTCCGCGGACACTTGGTTGTTATGATGATGTTTGGTTGTTAAGACGATTGATTGTTATGATGATATGATGCGTATGTGTACTAACCACACGTGTCGTCCGCCCAGGTGCATTGTGGGTGTGCATCGTGCTGAACCCCCATTGCAAGAGCGAGGAGAAGGGCGGCTGGCTCAAGCAGCTGAAGAAGTGGAGCGACATGGACATCTGCCCTCTGGAGGATGGCAACTACGGCAGCGAGCTGCCCAACATCACCAACGCCCTGCCGCAGAGCAACCTGGCCCAAGGTCAGCTCCGCATCCACACCCTCACGCTTAAACCCTCAATCCCCACGTAACTCTGTTAGCGGGCCACAGGCTCAGCAGATGGGCGCAGTGCTGTTTTTTTAAACTCCCAACGCACTGTGTCTCTTCCCTTCCCTTAACATCTCTATCGTACTCCCAACCCTGACCAGAGTCTTGGCCTGCGGTTGACCTCACTGCTGCATACGCTAAACCCTCTTCCTCTATAAAGATCTCAATCCCATTGCCTTCACCCAAATACCAGAGCCAGGTTCAAAGACGATCAATGGTTGACTTAATGCTCTTCCAATCCTTGAGATCTTTTTACGATTTGTTCACCTGCCAGACTGAACTCTCTCTCTCTCTCTCTGTCTCCTCTCTCTCTCTCTCTCTCTCTCTCTCTCTCTCTCTCTCTCTCTCTCTCTCTCTCTCTCTCTCTGTCTCTCTCTCTCTCTCTCTGTCTCTGTCTCTCTCTCTCTCTCTCTCTATCTTTCTCTCTCTCTTTCTCTTTCTTTCTCTCCCTCAGTAGACTCTTTGGGGCGGCCACGGCGTACAGTTTTCACTCGGGCCATCGAAGCGTGCGACCTGCACTGGCAGGACAGTCACCTGCAGCGCATCATCAGCAGTGACTTCTACATGTCTCCGGCCTACCAGAGAGAGGGCGAGAGCTTGCTCTTCAACCCCCAGGGCCTGCCACTCTGGCTGGGTAAGACCTGCACTCTCACTCCACCATGCGCATGCCCACATGTACATAATAATAATGAAATAATAATAATAATAAGCAATAAACACTTAGAATGACTACGGATTCCAGTTGGGGAAAGTTGGAGGAGTACAGGGGGATGGATGTAAGCCTTATCCATGGCTGGCTACGTCATACGCATGTCATTGGCACTTTGCAAACGATATAAAAAGGCGTTTAACTGGGAGAGGATTGCGTAGCGAGGAGCTAAAGCTCACTAGGGCCGTGCTTAGTGCTCAGACGGAGAGACCACTGCTCCATAACGGCATGGATGATTTGACTGGAAAGGAGATGCCATGCTTGTGATGAAGCACAGTTGACTGTTTGACTTCACTAGAAGGCAGCGTCTCCTTCCCAGAAAGGGTCTCCCCATAATTAGCCATAAGCCTTTAAATTCCTCCAAGAGCTTAAATGGAGGCCTTGCACCACATTTGCATAATGTTAAGCTTGCTGGGGAAGATTTAGGCTAGGGCCAGATTAAATACAGAAGGATGGAGTTGTTTGGGTGGCTGTGATCGTCATCAGCCGCGGTTCTGTTCCAGATCATGTGCCGACCGCCTGCGCACGAGTGGACGCTCTACGTTCTCATGGTTACCCACGGGAAGCCCTGCGCCTGGCCGTGGCCATCATCAACACCTTGCGGCTACAGCAGCATCGACAGCTGGACATTTACAAGCACCAGAAAAAAGGTAAACACACACACGCACTCACACATATATACACACACACACACACACACACACACACACACACACACACACACACACACACACACAAACACACAGAGACACACTTACCACATAAGTCTTATCTAAGCAAAGTGGCATAAAACCTATAACCACCATGTTCCCACAATGGCCTCATTGTTGGGCAGTCCAAAGCCAAAGAAACTGGCCTTATCTGCGCTATAACAAGAGCCCTTTTCTAGTGCGACTGCAGCGCTGCATTCTTTTGATGTCTCTGGGAGTGGATGAGGAGCCATGGCAGGTTGTGCGTAATTACTTTAGGGTTTGTGGAATGCAGTCGTGTGGCATGCTGAGGGCATTGTGTGTTTCCAACTGCACTGGAATCTGATTTATCTCAGGACTGCCTTCCACTGGAAACAAACACGGGACTGTGGCTGGCCAATGTCGCTCAGTGCCCTGTTCTCATTGTGCAGATTGTGTTTAGGAGAGTTATAAAGGTTCGTTCTTTCTTTCTTTCTTTCTTTCTTTCTTTCTTTCTTTCCTTTTCACCTACAGAGCTCCTCCAGAGAGGAATGACCACAACTACAAATCTTGAGGGGTGGGTCGGCCATCCCTTGGACCCCATTGGCTGCCTTTTTGCCACTCTCACAGAGACCTGTCGAGTGGAGGATGACAACGCCATGGATACAGGAGGTAGAGTATAGACACCAACCTCCCTGCACATTCCCATTTGATTTGAGAAAACGCTGCCCGTTGCCTGTAGGCCTTAGGCAATACACTGCTTGTTGGCACACAAGCTATCTGGCGCCTCTCTGTTAACACACACATTTATTTGCTCATAACACACAGTACACTGACCGTTTAAAGGCAGCCCTACCTGTGTTAACTCTATAAAGGCACATTAGCAGAAAGCTAGCATTGCGCTCAGAAAGTCATTCAGGCCGTGGCAATGAGGTGCCCCTCCGCTCCGTCCACACAAAAGGGCCCAGTGGCAGAGCAGTGGAAAGAGCACGGAGGCAGGAGGGGAGGGTGGGGGGGTACTATTGAAGTGGAAAAGGTCGGGCTGCACCCACAGGGGTGTAAATGTATAAAATCAATCGTTCCATGTGTCCCCTCGACAGCCAGGCCAAATAAGGAGATGGGCATTGTAGCGCTATTGTGAAGAGCCCACAGGGAGGCCTTTGTGCACAGGGACAATACGAGCGAGTGGTACAATGAATTGGGTTTCTGTGTGTGTGTGTGTGTGTGTGTGTGTGTGTGTGTGTGTGTGTGTGTGCGCGGCTGTAACCGAGTGCGAAAGAGATGGGACAGATAGGGTGTGTGTGTATGTGTTTTATGTCTCTTCTGTTTGGTTTATGCCTGGACGTTGTTTTTGTGAGTGAGTGTGTGAGAGTGGTTCAGCTTCTTTCTTTGACCCTGACACA